>NC_058081.1:362179309-362405814 GCF_014858855.1 Bufo gargarizans | reverse complement strand
TGTAGCCTATGAATCTCTTAAGTAGAAAGGGCTCCGTGAGGTTTGAAGCTGTTAATGACACCAGAAAAAGACGGCATGCATTAAGACGTTGGTGGGGCCTGGGGCTGGGCGTAATTTCTGCCCTCACATTTATTTTCGCTCATCATGCAAAAAATTACTTCTGATTCGAGATAAGGGAATCAGGGAAAATTTATATCGTTCACACGTCACCAATAAAACAAGGGGGGGTCATTCATTATACTGAAATATGCCTATATTAGATGTATTTCAGGTGCAGACGGCAGCACAATGGTTAGTTACACCAAAATCTGTGACTTTTCCCTACTCACGCTAGGTCTAAAATGATGGGCGTGATACGGAAAGGGGACAGGCAGGCCTGTCTCATGTTCAATTTTCTATGTCTATTTAGATAGATAGATAGATATTGAGATAGATAGATGATAGATAGATAGATAGATAGATAGATAAAAATTGAGATAGATTCATAGATAGATAAAATATAAATAGATAGATAGATAGATATGAGATAGATAAATAGATAGATAGGAGATAGATATATAGATAGATATAGAGATAGATGATTGAAAGATAATAGATAGATATTGAGATATATAGATAGATAAATAAATAATATGTAAATAGATACAAGATAGATAATATATAAATAGATAGATACAGAAGATAGGAGATAGATATATAGATAGATAGAGAGATAATCGAGGCTAAATTGGAGAACATTTAGGCATTTCAACCTATATTGACTTGCTATACCGTAAATATGATTCTGTATTGGAAACATCTTTACTTGTGTATATAAATTACTTATTCAATTGCTCAAAACTCGCAAGACCACCCAACTTTCAAACAAAATTTGACAATTGGCTTTAGTGTCTGCAATGAGCTTGCAATTAATTTAAAACAGATATATAAATCTATAGATGAGCAGCAGCATTGGCGGCAGGAGCCATACGATACAGAAGGCAGACAGGCGCAGTGGCATGATAGCCACCATCAGCAATGGCAAATCTAATCATCGGCCTCAGCTGGAGGTGTGTGCTGGATCCATGCCTGAGAAGTGAGCCATCCAGTCCACAATCTCACCCTCTTTGTCCTGAAGTGTCTTCTACTCTTTGATTGACTGCCAACCCTGTCAATCAAAGTGGAGATAGATTGTCAGTTGCAGAGAGAGCAGAGCCTCTAGGTGTAATGGTAACGCCCCTGTTGCTCCTAGAGGCTCATTTGCATATATTAAAACATCATTTTTCCTAAGCAATGCGGCCAAATATGAACATGGGACCAACACAGATGTCTTCAGCTGCCAAACGTACATGCAACTGGTCAACCAGTTTTATAGGTTGACAGATGCCATTTAAGTTTTTCTAATATAGACCCAAACTTGGTTACACATGCTGTGGAGCTGTGGTGTTGTGGACATCTGAAATCAGAGTGAATATGTCTAATAATACAAAAATAAAGGATTTTGGGATGTTTCTGAAATCCAAAGCCAGTGCAGATGCTTGAAATGTATGGTGTGACACAATGTTCTGTTATTGAAAAACATTTTGCCAATCAAAACTAATTTTTTTTAAATGTCCCCCTCCCCTGCAAGGACCTGTGAAGAGAACATGTATTACCTGCTCCCCACCACTCTGGTTGTGCTCCCTGTTACCCGTTTGTAAAACTGTCTGCATGACCTGGGTCACGTGCCCCACTGCACAGCGATGATGTGTCCCCAAATGGCACTGCTAGGTAATGTGCCACTTGGGGTCAAGTCACTGCTGAAGCCAGCCATTGGTTGCAGCAGTGCTAGTGACCTTGTCCAGGCAGGAATTTTTACCAGAAGGTTGGTGAAACCAGCCCGGAAGCTATGGAGCTCAAATGAAGCAGTAGGAAGCAGGTGGGACCTCCACAGAAGCCCATCCCCTTAACTTTGACCTTCACAGCAGCCCGCCCCTTTAACTGTGAGTTCCACAGCACTCCACTCCCTTGACAGTGACCTCATCAGGGGCCCGCCCCCTAAACAGAGACCGCCACAATCCCCCGCTGTCTTAACAGTGACATCACAGTACCCTGCTGCCTTAACAGCGACCTCCACAGCAGTTGCCCCTTTAATAGTGGCCCCTGCCCCCTTAACAGTGACCTCCACAGTGTCCGCCCCTTTAACAGTGACCTCCACAGCGGCCTGCCCCCTTAACAGTAACATCCACAGTGAAGGCCTCTTTAATAGTGACCTCCACAGTGCCCACCCTTTTAACAGTGACCTCCACAGCGCCCTGCCCCTTTAATGCTAGGGCTACACAACGACATGTGTCGCGCAACATTTTGTCTCAACAATTTTTCATAATTATTATCTATGGTGTTGCACTGCGACATGCGACATGCTGCGATTGTGACACGACAGTTAAAAAAAATCCATCCAAGAGTCCAGAGAGCTCTACATTTAGTGCTCAAATTTCTTTGCTAGATTACTTTCAGCTTGGCAGTTCAGTGGGGTGTGTCCTTTCTGTTGCAGCTCTCTCCCTGTAACTGTTGTATAGGGATGAGCGAACTCGAACTGTATAGTTCGGGTTCGTACCGAATTTTGGGGTGTCCGTGACACGGACCCGAACCCGGACATTTTCGTAAAAGTCCGGGTTCGGGTTCGGTGTTCGTCGCTTTCTTCGCGCTTTTGTGACGCTTTCTTGGCGCTTTTTGAAAGGCTGCAAAGCAGCCAATCAACAAGCGTCATACTACTTGCCCCAAGAGGCCATCACAGCCATGCCTACTATTGGCATGGCTGTGATTGGCCAGAGCACCATGTGACCCAGCCTCTATTTAAGCTGGAGTCACATAGCGCCGCCCGTCACTCTGCTCTGATTAGCGTAGGGAGAGGTTGCGGCTGCGACAGTAGGGCGAGATTAGGCAGATTAACTCCTCCAAAGGACTTGATTAACTGATCGATCTGCAGCTGTGGATCATTGAGCTGCTGATCCTCAATTGCTCACTGTTTTTAGGCTGCACAGACCGTTTGTCAGTCTCATTTTTCTGGGGTGATCGGCGGCCATTTTGTGTCTTGTGGTGCGCCAGCACAAGCTGCGACCAAGTGCATTTAACCCTCAATGGTGTGGTTGTTTTTTGGCTAAAGCCTACATCAGGGTGAAGCTGTCACACCAAGTGCATTTAACCAGCAATAGTCTGTTCATTTTTTGGCCATATACAAAATCAGGGGCAAGCTGCGCCTGTCACCAAGTGCATTTAACCCTCAATGGTGTGGTTGTTTTTTGGCTAAAGCCTACATCAGGGTGAAGCTGTCACACCAAGTGCATTTAACCAGCAATAGTCTGTTCATTTTTTGGCCATATACAAAATCAGGGGCAAGCTGCGCCTGTCACCAAGTGCATTTAACCCTCAATGGTGTGGTTGTTTTTTGGCTAAAGCCTACATCAGGGTGAAGCTGTCACACCAAGTGCATTTAACCAGCAATAGTCTGTTCATTTTTTGGCCATATACAAAATCAGGGGCAAGCTGCGCCTGTCACCAAGTGCATTTAACCCTCAATGGTGTGGTTGTTTTTTGGCTAAAGCCTACATCAGGGTGAAGCTGTCACACCAAGTGCATTTAACCAGCAATAGTCTGTTCATTTTTTGGCCATATCCCAGTCTAATTCTGTCACTAAATCCATACCGGTCACCCAGCGCCTAAATACTAGGCCTCAAATTTATATCCAGCTAAATCTGTCCCTAGTGCTGTAGCTGGGCGAGTTATTTAGTGTCCGTTCAAGCACATTTCTTGTTCTGGGTTGAAATACAATTCTCAATTTAGCAATTTCATAATTTAGTGGTTCCTGCTATATCAGAGCTCTTTGAAATCTATCCCAAAAAGGGTATATAATATTGAAGGTGCACATAGGGTCATTCAGAGTAACTTCACACACACCCGCTACTGTGTATTTCCAAGTCTAATTCTGTCACTAAATCCATACCGGTGACCCAGCGCCTAAATACTAGGCCTCAAATTTAATTCCCTCTAAATCTCTCGTTACCCACCGCTGTACTGTTGTTGCTGGGCAAGATATTTAGTGTCCGTCAAAGCACATTTTTTGTTCTGGGTTGAAGTACAATTCCCAATTTAGCAATTTCATAATTTAGTGGTTTCTGCTATATCAGAGCTATTTGAAATCTATCCCAAAAAGGGTATATAATATTGAAGGTGCACATAGGGTCATTCAGAATAACTTCACACACACGCTTCTGTGCATTTCCAAGTCTAATTCTGTCACTAAACCCATACCTGTCACCCAGCGCCTAAATACTAGGCCTCAAATTTAAATCCCTCTAAATCTCTCGTTACCGTTGTCCTGTTGTAGCTGGGAAAGTTATTTAGTGTCCGTCAAGCACATTTCTTGTTCTGGGTTGAAGTACAATTCCCAATTTAGCAATTTCATAATTTAGTGGTTTCTGCTATATCAGAGCTATTTGAAATCTATCCCTAAAAGGGTATATAATATTGAAGGTGCACATAGGGTCATTCAGAATAACTTCACACACACCCGCTACTGTGTATTTCCAAGTCTAATTCTGTCACTAAACCCATACCTGTCACCCAGCGCCTAAATACTAGGCCTCAAATTTATATCCAGCTAAATCTCTCGTACCTTAGTGCTGTTAGCTGGGAGAGTTATTTAGTGTCCGTCAAGCACATTTCTTGTTCTGGGTTGAAAGTACAATTCCCAATTTAGCAATTTCATAATTTAGTGGTTTCTGCTATATCAGAGCTATTTGAAATCTATCCCTAAAAGGGTATATAATATTCAAGGTGCACATAGGGTCATTCAGAATAACTTCACACACACCCGCTACTGTGTATTTCCAAGTCTAATTCTGTCACTAAATCCATACCTGTCACCCAGCGCCTAAATACTAGGCCTCAAATTTATATCCCTGCTAAATCTCTCGTTACCACCGCTGTACTGTTGTTGCTGGGCAAGATATTTAGTGTCCGTCAAAGCACATTTTTTGTTCTGGGTTGAAGTACAATTCCCAATTTAGCAATTTCATAATTTAGTGGTTTCTGCTATATCAGAGCTATTTGAAATCTATCCCTAAAAGGGTATATAATATTGAAGGTGCACATAGGGTCATTCAGAATAACTTCACACACACCCGCTACTGTGTATTTCCAAGTCTAATTCTGTCACTAAACCCATACCTGTCACCCAGCGCCTAAATACTAGGCCTCAAATTTATATCCTGCTAAATCTCTCGTTACCACGCTGTACTGTTGTGGCTGGGCAAGTTATTTAGTGTCCGTCAAAGCACATTTTTTGTTCTGGGTTGAAATACAATTCCCAATTTAGCAATTTCATAATTTAGTGGTTTCTGCTATATCAGAGCTATTTGAAATCTATCCCTAAAAGGGTATATAATATTCAAGGTGCACATTGGGTCATTCAGAATAACTTCACACACACCCGCTACTGTGTATTTCTAAGTCTAATTCTGTCACTAAACCCATACCTGTCACCCAGCGCCTAAATACTAGGCCTCAAATTTATATCCTGCTAAATCTCTCGTTAACGCTGTCCTGTTGTGGCTGGGAAAGTTATTTAGTGTCCGTCAAAGCACATTTTTTGTTCTGGGTTGAAATACAATTCCCAATTTAGCAATTTCATAATTTAGTGGTTTCTGCTATATCAGAGCTATTTGAAATCTATCCCTAAAAGGGTATATAATATTCAAGGTGCACATTGGGTCATTCAGAATAACTTCACACACACACGCTTCTGTGCATTTCCAAGTCTAATTCTGTCACTAAATCCATACCGGTCACCCAGCGCCTAAATACTAGGCCTCAAATTTATATCCCGCTGAATTTGAATACAATACATTGGGCCAAATAATATATTTGTTGTTGTGGTGAACCATAACAATGAGAAAAACATCTAGTAAGGGACGCGGACGTGGACATGGTCGTGGTGGTGTTAGTGGACCCTCTGGTGCTGGGAGAGGACGTGGCCGTTCTGCCACATCCACACGTCCTAGTGTACCAACTACCTCAGGTCCCAGTAGCCGCCAGAATTTACAGCGATATATGGTGGGGCCCAATGCCGTTCTAAGGATGGTAAGGCCTGAGCAGGTACAGGCATTAGTCAATTGGGTGGCCGACAGTGGATCCAGCACGTTCACATTATCTCCCACCCAGTCTTCTGCAGAAAGCGCACAGATGGCGCCTGAAAACCAACCCCATCAGTCTGTCACATCACCCCCATGCATACCAGGGAAACTGTCTCAGCCTCAAGTTATGCAGCAGTCTCTTATGCTGTTTGAAGACTCCGCTGGCAGGGTTTCCCAAGGGCATCCACCTAGCCCTTCCCCAGCGGTGAAAGACATAGAATGCACTGACGCACAACCACTTATGTTTCCTGATGATGAGGACATGGGAATACCACCTCAGCATGTCTTTGATGATGACGAAACACAGGTGCCAACTGCTGCGTCTTTCTGCAGTGTGCAGACTGAACAGGAGGTCAGGGATCAAGACTGGGTGGAAGACGATGCAGGGGACGATGAGGTCCTAGACCCCACATGGAATGAAGGTCGTGCCACTGACTTTCACAGTTCGGAGGAAGAGGCAGTGGTGAGACCGAGCCAACAGCGTAGCAAAAGAGGGAGCAGTGGGCAAAAGCAGAACACCCGCCGCCAAGAGACTCCGCCTGCTACTGACCGCCGCCATCTGGGACCGAGCACCCCAAAGGCAGCTTCAAGGAGTTCCCTGGCATGGCACTTCTTCAAACAATGTGCTGACGACAAGACCCGAGTGGTTTGCACGCTGTGCCATCAGAGCCTGAAGCGAGGCATTAACGTTCTGAACCTGAGCACAACCTGCATGACCAGGCACCTGCATGCAAAGCATGAACTGCAGTGGAGTAAACACCTTAAAACCAAGGAAGTCACTCAGGCTCCCCCTGCTACCTCTTCTGCTGCTGCCGCCTCGGCCTATTCTGCTGCTGCCGCCTCGGCCTCTTCCTCCGCCTCTGGAGGAACGTTGGCACCTGCCGCCCAGCAAACAGGGGATGTACCACCAACACCACCACCACCACCTCCGTCACCAAGCGTCTCAACCATGTCACACGCCAGCGTTCAGCTCTCCATCTCACAAACATTTGATAGAAAGCGTAAATTCCCACCTAGCCACCCTCGATCCCTGGCCCTGAATGCCAGCATTTCTAAACTACTGGCCTATGAAATGCTGTCATTTAGGCTGGTGGACACAGACAGCTTCAAACAGCTCATGTCGCTTGCTGTCCCACAGTATGTTGTTCCCAGCCGGCACTACTTCTCCAAGAGAGCCGTGCCTTCCCTGCACAACCAAGTATCCGATAAAATCAAGTGTGCACTGCGCAACGCCATCTGTAGCAAGGTCCACCTAACCACAGATACGTGGACCAGTAAGCACGGCCAGGGACGCTATATCTCCCTAACTGCACACTGGGTAAATGTAGTGGCAGCTGGGCCCCAGGCGGAGAGCTGTTTGGCGCACGTCCTTCCGCCGCCAAGGATCGCAGGGCAACATTCTTTGCCTCCTGTTGCCACCTCCTCCTTCTCGGCTTCCTCCTCCTCTTCTTCCACCTGCTCATCCAGTCAGCCACACACCTTCACCACCAACTTCAGCACAGCCCGGGGTAAACGTCAGCAGGCCATTCTGAAACTCATATGTTTGGGGGACAGGCCCCACACCGCACAGGAGTTGTGGCGGGGTATTGAACAACAGACCGACGAGTGGTTGCTGCCGGTGAGCCTCAAGCCCGGCCTGGTGGTGTGTGATAATGGGCGAAATCTCGTTGCAGCTCTGGGACTAGCCAATTTGACGCACATCCCTTGCTTGGCGCATGTGCTGAATTTGGTGGTGCAGAAGTTCATTCACAACTACCCCGACATGTCAGAGCTGCTGCATAAAGTGCGGGCCGTCTGTTCGCGCTTCCGGCGTTCACATCCTGCTGCTGCTCGCCTGTCTGCGCTACAGCGTAACTTCGGCCTTCCCGCTCACCGCCTCATATGCGACGTGCCCACCAGGTGGAACTCCACCTTGCACATGCTGGACAGACTGTGCGAGCAGCAGCAGGCCATAGTGGAGTTTCAGCTGCAGCACGCACGGGTCAGTCGCACTACAGAACAGCACCACTTCACCACCAATGACTGGGCCTCCATGCGAGACCTGTGTGCCCTGTTGCGCTGTTTCGAGTACTCCACCAACATGGCCAGTGGCGATGACACCGTTATCAGCGTTACAATACCACTTCTATGTCTCCTTGAGAAAACACTTAGGGCGATGATGGAAGAGGAGGTGGCCCAGGAGGAGGAGGAGGAGGAGGAAGAGGGGTCATTTTTAGCACTTTCAGGCCAGTCTCTTCGAAGTGACTCAGAGGGAGGTTTTTGGCAACAGCAGAGGCCAGGTACAAATGTGGCCAGCCAGGGCCCACTACTGGAGGACGAGGAGGACGAGGATGAGGAGGAGGTGGAGGAGGATGAGGATGAAGCATGGTCACAGCGGGGTGGCACCCAACGCAGCTCGGGTCCATCACTGGTGCGTGGCTGGGGGGAAAGGCAGGACGATGACGATACGCCTCCCACAGAGGACAGCTTGTCCTTACCCCTGGGCAGCCTGGCACACATGAGCGACTACATGCTGCAGTGCCTGCGCAACGACAGCAGAGTTGCCCACATTTTAACCTCTGCGGACTACTGGGTTGCCACCCTGCTGGATCCACGCTACAAAGACAATGTGCCCACCTTACTTCCTGCACTGGAGCGTGATAGGAAGATGCGCGAGTACAAGCGCACGTTGGTAGACGCGCTACTGAGAGCATTCCCAAATGTCACAGGGGAACAAGTGGAAGCCCAAGGCCAAGGCAGAGGAGGAGCAAGAGGTCGCCAAGGCAGCTGTGTCACGGCCAGCTCCTCTGAGGGCAGGGTTAGCATGGCAGAGATGTGGAAAACTTTTGTCAACACGCCACAGCTAACTGCACCACCACCTGATACGCAACGTGTTAGCAGGAGGCAACATTTCACTAACATGGTGGAACAGTACGTGTGCACACCCCTCCACGTACTGACTGATGGTTCGGCCCCATTCAACTTCTGGGTCTCTAAATTGTCCACGTGGCCAGAGCTAGCCTTTTATGCCTTGGAGGTGCTGGCCTGCCCGGCAGCCAGCGTTTTGTCTGAACGTGTATTCAGCACGGCAGGGGGCGTCATTACAGACAAACGCAGCCGCCTGTCTACAGCCAATGTGGACAAGCTGACGTTCATAAAAATGAACCAGGCATGGATCCCACAGGACCTGTCCGTCCCTTGTCCAGATTAGACATTAACTACCTCCCCATAACCATATATTATTGGACTCCAGGGCACTTCCTCATTCAATCCTATTTTTATTTTCATTTTACCATTATATTGCGAGGCTACCCAAAGTTGAATGAACCTCTCCTCTGCCTGTGTGCTAGGCCTAAATATATGCCAATGGACTGTTGCAGTGGTGGCTGACATGAAGCCTGATTCTCTGCTATGACATGCAGACTAATTCTCTGCTGACATGAAGCCAGATTGTCTGTTACGGGACCTCTCTCCTCTGCCTGGGTGCTGGGCCTAAATTTATGACAATGGACTGTTGCAGTGGTGGCTGACGTGAAGCCTGATTCTCTGCTATGACATGCAGACTGATTCTCTGCTGACATGAAGCCAGATTGTCTGTTACGGGACCTCTCTGCTCTGCCTGTGTGCTAGGCCTAAATATATGCCAATGGACTGTTGCAGTGGTGGGTGACGTGAAGCCTCATTCTCTGCTATGACATGCAGACTGATTCTCTGCTGACATGAAGCCAGATCGTCTGTTACGGGACCTCTCTGCTCTGCCTGTGTGCTAGGCCTAAATATATGCCAATGGACTGTTGCAGTGGTGGGTGACGTGAAGCCTCATTCTCTGCTATGACATGCAGACTGATTCTCTGCTGTCATGAAGCCAGATTGTCTGTTACGGGACCTCTCTGCTCTGCCTGTGTGCTAGGCCTAAATATATGCCAATGGACTGTTGCAGTGGTGGGTGACGTGAAGCCTCATTCTCTGCTATGACATGCAG
Organism: Bufo gargarizans; assembly: GCF_014858855.1. Classification (NCBI taxonomy): domain Eukaryota; kingdom Metazoa; phylum Chordata; class Amphibia; order Anura; family Bufonidae; genus Bufo; species Bufo gargarizans. The sequence continues at coordinate 362,395,701 of NC_058081.1, read as the reverse complement.
ACTGATTCTCTGCTGACATGAAGCCAGATTGTCTGTTACGGGACCTCTCTCCTCTGCCTGTGTGCTAGGCCTAAATATATGCCAATGGACTGTTGCAGTGGTGGCTGACGTGAAGCCTCATTCTCTGCTATGACATGCAGACTGATTCTCTGCTGACATGAAGCCAGATCGTCTGTTACGGGACCTCTCTGCTCTGCCTGTGTGCTAGGCCTAAATATATGCCAATGGACTGTTGCAGTGGTGGGTGACGTGAAGCCTCATTCTCTGCTATGACATGCAGACTGATTCTCTGCTGTCATGAAGCCAGATTGTCTGTTACGGGACCTCTCTGCTCTGCCTGTGTGCTAGGCCTAAATATATGCCAATGGACTGTTGCAGTGGTGGGTGACGTGAAGCCTCATTCTCTGCTATGACATGCAGACTGATTCTCTGCTGACATGAAGCCAGATTGTCTGTTACGGGACCTCTCTCCTCTGCCTGTGTGCTAGGCCTAAATATATGCCAATGGACTGTTGCAGTGGTGGCTGACGTGAAGCCTCATTCTCTGCTATGACATGCAGACTGATTCTCTGCTGACATGAAGCCAGATCGTCTGTTACGGGACCTCTCTGCTCTGCCTGTGTGCTAGGCCTAAATATATGCCAATGGACTGTTGCAGTGGTGGGTGACGTGAAGCCTCATTCTCTGCTATGACATGCAGACTGATTCTCTGCTGTCATGAAGCCAGATTGTCTGTTACGGGACCTCTCTGCTCTGCCTGTGTGCTAGGCCTAAATATATGCCAATGGACTGTTGCAGTGGTGGGTGACGTGAAGCCTCATTCTCTGCTATGACATGCAGACTGATTCTCTGCTGACATGAAGCCAGATTGTCTGTTACGGGACCTCTCTCCTCTGCCTGTGTGCTAGGCCTAAATATATGCCAATGGACTGTTGCAGTGGTGGCTGACGTGAAGCCTCATTCTCTGCTATGACATGCAGACTAATTCTCTGCTGACATGAAGCCAGATTGTCTGTTACGGGACCTCTCTCCTCTGCCTGGGTGCTGGGCCTAAATTTATGACAATGGACTGTTGCAGTGGTGGCTGACGTGAAGCCTGATTCTCTGCTATGACATGCAGACTGATTCTCTGCTGACATGAAGCCAGATCCTCTGTTACGGGACCTCTCTCCTCTGCCTGTGTGTGTGCTGGGCCTAAATATATGCCAATGGACTGTTGCAGTGGTGGCTGACGTGAAGCCTCATTCTCTGCTATGACATGCAGACTGATTCTCTGCTGACATGAAGCCAGATTCTCTGCTATGGAACCTCTCTCCAATTGATTTTGGTTAATTTTTATTTATTTAATTTTTATTTTAATTCATTTCCCTATCCACATTTGTTTGCAGGGGATTTACCTACATGTTGCTGCCTTTTGCAGCCCTCTAGCTCTTTCCTGGGCTGTTTTACAGCCTTTTTAGTGCCGAAAAGTTCGGGTCCCCATTGACTTCAATGGGGTTCGGGTTCGGGACGAAGTTCGGATCGGGTTCGGATCCCGAACCCGAACATTTCCGGGATGTTCGGCCGAACTTCTCGAACCCGAACATCCAGGTGTTCGCTCAACTCTAGTTATATGTTCTAAAGCCCTTTTTGTCGTGTAATAGTGGCAAAATAAAAATGTATTTGCCATTCAGCAGTGCAATTATATGTTCTAAAGCCTTTTGTGGGGCGTATTAGTGGCAAAAGAAAAATATATTTTCCGTTCAGCGGTGTAGTTATATGTTCTAAAGCCTTTTGTGGCATGTACTAGTGGCAAAAGTAAAATGTATTTGCCGTTCAGTGGTGCAGTCATATGTTCTAAAGCCTTTTGTGGCTTGTATTAGTGGCAAAAGAAAAACATATTTGCCGTTCAGCGGTGCAGTTATATGTTCTAAAGCCCTTTTTGTCATTTAATAGTGGCAAAAAAATATATATATTTGCCCTTCAGCGGTGCAGTTATATGTTCTAAAGTCTTTTGTGGCTTGTATCAGTGGCAAAAGAAAAATATATTTGCCATTCAGCGGTGCAGTTATATGTTCTAAAGCCTTTTTTTGTGTGTATTAGTGTGAAAAAAGGGATTATTAGCCGTTGTGTGGGGAAGTAAGAATATTACTTTTTGGGGGTGTTTTATTATCTATTTATTTGATCTAACAGTATGTCAGGCAGAGAAGTGCAAGGCCCTGCACAGGGGAGTGGCAGAGGCCTAAATGTTTCTGGCGCAGGCAGAGGTCGCAGCAGAGTAAGGGGCCATGGCAGCAGGGGTCACTTTGAGAGGCCTGAGCTCCTAGTGTCAGCTAGCGGTCGTGTCTTGACCAGCAACCCAGCTGTTTTTGAATGGTTGACCCGATCTTCGCAAGTAACATCAGACACCCCCAGCCAAGAGTGTTAATATAGTGGGACCGCGCTGCTCCTTATTCACACGCAAAGCGTTTTTCCAGGAATGCAGGTAATCACTTTCTCTGGCTCAAGACAGACACTCTTCAGTTGGATAGCAGTGTGCTTCAACACAAATTGAAACTCAGCAAATCTATGCTGGATTGTCGTAGGCTCCTCTGAAAGATGTCATAAATCACACAATAGTGAGAGTACCTCCGCCACAGTTAAAACTTTCTGTTTTATTATACTCACAGAAGTAAAATGGTTATTCAGCATATCAATATAGTAATATTCTTTCCGCACAGCCCGACCCGGGTTTCACATAAAGCTTCGCCAGGGGCGAGAATCTACCACGCCTAGGGTAGGCGGCTATTTAACCCCCTACCCCCCACATGGCACACCTGATGATTGCATTACTAATCTAATTGCTCCAGGGATTTCTCCAAAGTGCTCATCTTCCAAATAAAATACATTAAAAAAAAATACAAATAAAATACACTCCATCAAACATTAAAATTCCACAAACAAAAATCGCAATGTTTTTGTTTGTTTTTTTGTTGATGCTGACTCTCCCCTTTGGGAGTTATAATCTAAACACTGCTAGATCAACCAATGACTGACTACAAAAATGCTTCATTCATGAATTCACTAGTCCAGGTGAGTGCCCTCCCCTTCTGGACAATTCATTGCTCCACTACTCCGGCGCAATACAATGTCAATACCTCAAATACATCTAAACAAGGCATGGCTTGAGATCGAATTCTATATTCATCCCTTTAGGTTGGAGGGTGCCTAATTTGTATATCCATTCGATCTCTCTTCTATTTATTTGCATGACTGGGTCACCATCCCGCCAATGGGGTTTAACTATTTCCACTCCCATGAACTTCAAACCTCTAGGGCTTTTCTCATGGTGCTCCTTAAAGTGCATAGATACACTATGGGTAGTTAGACCTTTTTTAATGTGTTCCTGTATTCTAACTTCCAGTTTTCTGAGGGTTCTTCCCACGTACTGGAGGCCACAAGGGCACTCCAGTACGTATATCACCCCTTCATTCTTACAGGACTGACCCCCTTTCACTTTGAACTCTTGTCCACTTACTGTGGACTTTACTACCCCCACATGCTGCATTCTCTCTCTCAAAATTCTATTCTTACAGGCTATACAAAAGCCGCATCATGTGAATTTCTGCGTATCTTTCTTTTTGGGGACAGTTGAAATTGCGCTATGTACTAAGCGTGTATTCAGATTAGGGGCCTTCCTATATATTATTTCTGGCCTCCTAGGTATCTCTTTCCCCAAAATGGGGTCATTCTTCTGTATTGCCCAGTTTCTTTTAATTGCGTTTTTCAAAAATCCTGTATTGGCATTATATTGTGTCATGAACATGAAGCGGAAATCCCTTTCCTTCTTATACTTTTTTCCACAGTCACCCTCTGTTGTGTAAACCTCGAAATTTTTGCGACACTCTTCCAACTCCTCCTCCTCATATCCTTTTTCCACAAACATTCCTTTAATCACTTTACTCTGTTTCCTATAGTCTTCTACTTTTGTACAGTTACGTGCTATTCTTTTAAACTGCCCTTTTGGGATGTTATCTAACCATATATCTTGGTGGCAGCTAGTCTTGTCAATATATGCATTCACGTCTGTTTCTTTGAAGTAAGTTTTCGTGACCAACCTTCCATTTTCCAGGGAAATACACAGATCTAGGAAATTGACCTCCACATTGCTTATATTGCTGGTGAAATGCAAATTCCAGTTGTTCTCATTCAAATTTTGAATGAGTGCTTCCAGCCCACTTTTTTCTCCTACCTAGATTAAGAGGCAGTCATCGATGAATCTCCTCCATACCTGCAATTCACCCCCATAGATTTTCCTTCCTAATATTGGGATAATGTTCTCCTTCTCCCATGCCCCCATAAAAATATTCGCGAAACTGGATGCGAATTTGCGGTGCAAATTTCCGGTGCATTAGACGTAAAAATTCTTGTCAAACCAAAAATAATTATGATCTAAACAATACTCCACACATCTCAAGATAAAAGTACCTTGTGTGTCTGTCATTAGTGGATCTTTTGACACCTGGTTCTCTATAGCTTTCACTCCTAGGGCCTTTGGTATCACAGTATATAATGAGGTCACATCGACTGTCACCAGCCATACCTCCTCTCCATATGTCTCAAGTTTTTTTATAAGATCTAATACGCTACCCGAATCCTTCAAATAAGAAGGAATTTGTGTGACATATTTTTGTAGGTGGAAATCTATGTACTCTGTGATCCTGCTTATAAGGGAATGTATCCCCGAGACTATGGGCCTACCTGGGGGATGGAGGAAGCACTTGTGTATTTTTGGTAGGTGATATATCACAGGGGTTACTGGATATTTCACCGTTAGATATTCCAATTCCTTATTTAATATATCATCCCTAAGACCGTCTCTTAATAATATATCCAAAGTATTCTTATATTCTTTTGTGGGGTCACTTTTTAATTTCCTATATGTAGTCTCATCTGCCAACAATCTACACATTTCCGTCTCATATTTATCCTTATCCATTACGACTACCCAGTGGGTGAAGAACCCACTTCATTTCGGGAGACCAGCAGCGCAAGTACCGTTGAAACCTCACTTTACTTTCATTTTTATTGCATTTATATTTGTGTGTTTTGGGTCATGAAGGTGACGATGGACATCTTCGATTTCAGAGCGAACTTTAAGTTTGATGTTGATTTTTTATCAGTGAAATGTGTTGAAGATGAGGATAAGGGTCTAATTAATCTGTTTACAGAACTGGAAAAATAGCTGAGCAGGGAGGTGAGGCCCATATGGGATGTTGCATCATTAGAACGCTATCTGGCTGAATGCAAAATCCCAGATGGCCTAAGATGGCAGCTACCCCTGTGCTCTGAGGATGAGGGGGATCTAGTGGAATGGGAACAATTAATAAATGAATGTGGCCTAAAGGTCGTGCGATTCATTATTAATATACACAAAAAAAAAAAAGATTAATAAGACCATAGAAGCATTACAACACGAAATCCAGCCATTTAAAATTGGAAATAAAAAGAAATAGGAGGATTTGAGCATCAAATGTAAAATGGTAGTGAAAAATGAGAGTGAGATTCGAATAAAAAAGCAGAAGAAGTTTGTGAAAGTTTGTGAGGATTATGAGAACAACAGAGTGTATAAATGGAAAAATAAAAATATAAATAAAGATTCTAGTGTAATGCAGACAGGAACTGCTGACCCAGGTTTGCCAAATCAGGGCAATCACACAGAGAGGAAAAACTGTACTTTTAAACCCTATGGGAGAAATAAGAACAACCCCAAAGAAACTTACCAGCAAGGAGGAAATTATAGAGAAAATAGATACAGAGGGTACACCAATGACTACTACTACCAGAATGAGAATGTCAGAAGACAGGGAAACTCGAATAATTGGTGGAATGGGAATAGGCAGGAGGGATATTACCAACCACCAGGGAGACGACCCCCAAATTATGGGAACTATAGAGGAAATGGAAATTATAGGGGAGAGGGAGGAGATGGTAGGTACTACAACTATTATTCTGACCAACACCCCGGACGTGGTGGCTATTATAGGGAGGAGAGATATAAACCACAGAACTATGGAGTAAGGGATGAACCCCCACAAATTGAGGCACAAGAAAGAAAAACTATATCCAATAGTCAAAATTTTCCACACCAGGCAACAAAAGGAGTACAAAGGAATATTATGGGGAAACAAAAGACGACTCCACAAAAAATAAATCACATAGAGGTAGGAGAGGTAATGGAAAGAGAAAAAACAAGTCCAGACCCCAAGAAAATCAGGGGACAATAAGAGGCATTTTCAACCTGAGTTCATACAATCTATCAGAGGAAGAAAAACAAATACTAGGGAGGGGTCTAAAATGTGCACCCACGAAACTTAAATAAATTTGAGACGTTCCTGGATATACACAGATTTGTGAAAAAACTGAACATTGCGAAATATTGCATGAGTAATCAGAGTGCCCCTTTAAAAAATGCAGCCAATGCACCACTGGTTGCTTCTCAAAAAGACGCAACTAAGGAAAGGGGCATAATACACACCCAGCTTCTGGAAAAATCAAACTTTTTTCCGAAAAATACCAACAATAAATGCATCGATGCCTTTAAGAGAGGACTTCTGAATGAGCTGGATAAAATAGAGAGTAAAAAGAAGTATAATATTCTTCTCTCTTAAGGAGAAAAAATCCCTGCAAGATCTGGAAGCTAACCCTTTGATTGTAATAAAACCTGCAGATAAAGGAGGGGGGGGGGGGGGGTAGTCGTAATGGATAAGGATAAATATGAGACGGAAATGTGTAGATTGTTAGCAGATGAGACTACACAGTGAGGTCGATGTGACCTCATTATATACTGTGATACCGAAGGCCCTAGGAGTGAAAGCTATAGAGAACCAGGTGTCAAAAGAACCACTAATGACAGACACACAAGGTACTTTTAGCTTGAGATGTGTGGAGTATTGTTTAGATCATTATTTTTGGTTTGACGGGAATTTTTACGTCCAATGCACCGGAACCGCGATGGGCGTGAAATTCGCACCCAGTTTCGCGAATATTATTAAGGGGGCCTGGGAGGAGGAGAACATTATCCCAATATTAGGAAGGAAAATCTATGGAGGTGAATTGTGGGTATGGAGGAGATTCATCGACGACTGCCTCTTAATCTGGGTAGGAGAAAAAAGTGGGCTGGAAGCACTCATTCAAAATTTGAATGAGAACAACTGGAATTTGCATTTCACCAGCAATATAAGCAACTTGGAGGTCAATTTCCTAGATCTGTGTATTTCCCTGGAAAACGGAAGGTTGGTCACTAAAATTTAGAAACAGACGTGAATGCATATATTGACAAGACTAGCTGCCACCAAGATATATGGTTAGATAACATCCCAAAAGGGCAGTTTAAAAGAATAGCACGTAACTGTACAAAAGTAGAAGACTATAGGAAACAGAGTAAAGTGATTAAAGTAAGGTTTGTGGAAAAAGGATATGAGGAGGAGGAGTTGGAAGAGTGCCGCAAAAATTTGTATGTCTTGAGCCAGAGAAAGTGATTACCTGCATTCCTGGAAAAACGCTTTGTGTGTGAATAAGGAGAAGCGCGGTCCCACTATGTTAACACTTTGTATTTGTGAAGAACCCACTTCATTGGGAGACCAGCAGCGCAAGTACCGTTGAAACCTAGTGACTCACTTTATTTCATTTTTATTACCCCCAGCCAAGAGTCAGTCGGTTCGTCAGACACAGCCCTTAGTTGGCATGGCCCAGGAGCAGGCCCTGTGCCCACACCTGTCCTCAACCTGCCTCTGTCCTTTTCTGTTCCCTCAGCCTGAGAAGTATTGCATGCTGTGGGCTCAGCACCACTATACAGTGAGGACGAGCTACTGGAAGACAGTCAGCAGCACGTTTGGCAGATGAGGGGATGTCAGTCCGGGGACGGCACTGCTGCAGCCGGACACTTCCTCTGCCAGTCAGGGGAATGTCAGCTCCAGTAAGCAGGGAACCAGGAGAGCAGGGCAGGCCAGACAGGTGCTGGTAGTGGGAGACTCCATTATTAGGGGAACAGATAGGGAAATCTGTCACAAAGACCGTGATCGCCGAACAGTGTGCTGTCTTCCTGGCGCTAGAGTTCAACACATCGCAGATTGGGTTGACAGATTACTGGGAGGGGCTGGAGACGATCCAGCGGTCATGGTCCATATCGGAACCAATGACAAAGTTAGAGGTAGGTGGAGAGTCCTTAAAAATGATTTCAGGGATTTAGGTCAAAAGCTGAGGGCAAGGACCTCAAAGGTAGTATTTTCTGAAATACTGCCTGTACCACGGGCCACACAAGAAAGGCAACGGGAGATTAGGGAGATTAACAAGTGGCTCAAGAACTGGTGTAGGAAGGAGGGGTTTGGGTTCCTGGAGAACTGGGCTGATTTTTCTATCGGCTACAGGCTCTATCGTAGGGACGGGCTGCACCTCAATGGGGAAGGGGCAGCTGTGCTGGGGAGAAAGATGGCTAGAAGGTTGGAGGAGTGTTTAAACTAGGGACTGGGGGGGGAGGGTAATTACGTTATAGGAGGGGAAGATAGTGCAGATAGAAACCGGGGGCAAGGTAGTGGGACTGGGGGAGGAATGGAAGGAGGGACTAGAACAGTTCAGAAGGAAAGGTGTAGGGTAAAAAATATACATGAACATGTGGAGTCACTGTGGGTAGAGATACATGGAGCTAAAAACAACAATAAATTACTAATAGGAGTTTACTATAAACCACCTAATATACCAGAGTCCACAGAAAATCTACTACTAAACGAGATAGACGAGGCGGCAAATCATAATGATGGGGGACTTCAACTACCCAGATATAGACTGGGAAACTGAAACTTGTATATCTCATAAGGGAAACAGGTTCTTGGCAATAACCAAAGACAATTACCTCTCCCAACTGGTTCAGGACCCGACTAGAGGGATGGCCATACTGGACTTAGTATTAACCAATAGGCCCGACAGAACAACAGACGTGCAGGTTGGGGGACACCTGGGAAATAGTGACCATAAAGTAATAACCTTCCAATTATCATTCAAAAGAGCGTTTCTACAGGGAGGAACAAAAATACCAAACTTCAAAAAAGCTAAATTTAGCCAACTAAAAGAGGCCATAGGCCAAACTAACTGGGACAAAGTCCTCAAAAATAAGAATACAGCCACAAAATGGGATAGCTTTAAAAACATCCTAAAATCTCATTGTGAGAGGTACATACTATATGGTAATAAAAGGTTAAGGAACAAAAAGAAACCAATGTGGATAAATAGAACTGTAAAGAAAGCAATAAATGACAAAAAGAAAGCATATAATTCACTGAAACAGGAGGGGAGCATGGAAGCACTGAAAAACTATAAGGAAAAAAATAGAACATGTAAAAAACTAATAAAAGCGGCCAAACTAGAGACCGAGAGATTAATTGCCAAAGAGAGTAAAACTAACCCTAAAATGTTCTTCAATTATATAAATGTTAAAAAGTTTAAATCTGAAGGTGTCGGCCCTTTAAAGAGTAATGAGGGGGAAGTCGCAGAGAGCGATGAGGAGAAAGCAAAGCTGTTAAATATTTATTTCTCCAATGTATTCACTGAGGAAAATAAATTGCCAGATGACATGCAGAATGCAAAAATAAATTCCCCATTAAAAGTGTCCTGTCTGACCCAGGAAGAAGTACATCAGCGACTTAAAAAGATTAAAATAGACAAATCGCCAGGACCGGATGACATACACCCCTGTATCCTAAAGGAATTAAGTAATGTCATAGCCAGACCCTTATTTCTGATATTTGCAAACTCTATACTGACAGGGAATGTCCCACAGGATTGGCGCATGGCAAATGTGGTGCCAATACTCAAAAAGGGTCCAAAAACAGAGCCTGGAAACTACAGGCCGGTAAGTTTAACATCTGTTGTGGGTAAACTGTTTGAAGGTTTTCTGAGAGATGCTATATTAGAGCATCTCAACGGAAATAAGCAAATGACGCCATATCAGCATGGCTTCGTGAGGGATCGGTCATGTAAGACTAATTTAATCAGTTTCTATGAGGAGGTAAGTTCTAGACTTGACAGCGGCGAATCAATGGATGTCGTATATCTGGACTTCTCCAAAGCATTTCACACTGTACCACATAAAAGGTTAGTATATAAAATGAGAATGCTCGGACTGGGAGAAAACATCTATATGTGGGTAAGTAACTGGCTCAGTGATAGAAAACAGAGGGTGGTTATTAATGGTACACACTCAGATTGGGTCACTGTCACTAGTGGGGTACCTCAGGGGTCAGTATTGGGCCCTATTCTCTTCAATATATTTATTAATGATCTTGTAGAAGGCTTGCATAGTAAAGTATCAATTTTCGCAGATGATACTAAACTGTGTTTAAACTGTATACTACTACAGAGGGATCTGAATAGATTGGAGGCTTGGGCAGATAAGTGGCAGATGAGGTTTAACACTGATAAATGTAAAGTTATGCACATGGGAAGGAAAAATGCAAGTCACCCGTACATACTAAATGGTAAAACACTCGGTAACACTGACATGGAAAAGGATCTAGGAATTTTAATAAACAGCAAACTAAGCTGCAAAAACCAGTGTCAGGCAGCTGCTGCCAAGGCCAACAAGATAATGGGTTGCATCAGAAGGGGCATAGATTCCCGTGATAAGAACATAGTCCTACCACTTTACAAATCGCTAGTCAGACCACACATGGAGTACTGTGTACAGTTCTGGGCTCCTGTAAACAAGGCAGACATAGCAGAGCTGGAGAAGGTCCAGAGGAGGGCATCTAAAGTAATAACTGGAATGGGGCAACTACAGTACCCTGAAAGATTATCAAAATTAGGGTTATTCACTTTAGAAAAAAGACGACTGAGGGGAGATCTAATTAATATGTATAAATATATCAGGGGTCAGTACAGAGATCTATCCCATCAGCTTTTTATCCCCAGGACTGTGACTGTGACGAGGGGACATCCTCTGCGTCTGGAGGAAAGAAGGTTTGTACACAAACATAGAAAAGGTTTCTTTACGGTAAGAGCAGTGAGACTCTGGAACTCTCTGCCTGAGGAGGTGGTGATGGTGAGTACAATAAAGGAATTCAAGAGGGGCCTGGACGTATTTCTGGAGCTTAATAATATTACAGGCTATAGCTACTAGAGAGGGGGGTCGTTGATCCAGGGAGTTATTCTGATTGCCTGATTGGAGTCGGGAAGGAATTTTTTATTCCCCTAAAGTGGAGAAAATTGGCTTCTACCTCACAGGGTTTTTTTTTTGCCTTCCTCTGGATCAACTTGCAGGATAACTGTCATGGAACCATGAACCAGACGTACAACAAGAGATAAGTGGAAATAAGAAGGCTTTATTGAAAATCAAGCTGTAAGGCAAAAGTCCAAACGGATGGCTAAACCGAAGCAGGGTCTTGCGAAGCCAGAGGTCAGGAACCAGAAGGGTAGTCAGACGGAGCCTGGATCAGGAACCAGCAGGGTAGTCAGACGAAGCCTGGATCAGGAACCAGCAGGGTAGTCAGACAAAGCCAGGATCAGGAACCAGAAGCAGCAGCAGTCTTAGAAGCATGTGAACACAGGAGGACCAAGCAAGGAACTGAAGCCACAGACCTCCTATATATATGAGCTAGGCATCCAGCTCCTCCCAGTGGGAAGGAGAAGCCGCAGGGTGGGAGGCTACAAGAAACCCAGAAACCAAGATGGCCGCCAGCACATGTCAAACGAAGGAGAACAGCAAGACCATGACAATAACAGGCCGAACTGGATGGACTATGTTACTATGTTACTGGAAAGCCATGATGTCGAGGAGACATCCTCCGCTTCCTCCACTAGGTGGGCAAGTAGTGATGAGGAGAGTGGCATGGGAGCTGGTGTTGCAAGCCAGAGATGGATGAGGAGGATATCAGTGATGTGCAGAAAGTACTCAATGATAATTATGTAGCTGATCGCACTTGGGAGCTGAGTGACAAAGGAGCTTTATCATCCGGAAGTAGAGGTGCATGGGTTCACGGAGGAAGCGTCAGTAGCAGTCAGTCAGTGCATAGTTTTTGGGTAAAATCACCTACTCTGTAGTTTGGCAGTTTTTTGTTAAGTCACCTGAGCAGGTTAACATGGCCACATGTAGAATCTGGGGGCAGAAGATGAAGCGTGGCCAGGATGTCAATGTTGGCACAACGGCCCTGCATCAACATATGCAGCATCACCATAAAGTGGTCTGGGAGAACCGTGGCTCCGATGTGGTAGTCCAGCCTGCTGCATCACCCAGTGGCATGCAGCCATTTTCAGGCAGTCAAGGCTCCACCACCTCAGGTGAAGGGAGCTGTCTGTCCTTCCCATCATCTGCTGGTCCTGATGCTCCAGCTCCTCGCCCTCCAACTCCTCATCAGTCATTCCGTCAGCAATCGATCACTGAAGCGATTGCCAAGAGACAACAGTATGCGTGCACTCATCCAACGGCGCAGAAGCTGAACGTACTCATGTCCAAGTTGCTGGTGCTGCAGTCCCTCCCATTCCAAGTGGTGGACTCTGCACCTTTCAGAGAACTGATGGCTTGTGCCGAGCCGAAGTGGAGAGTCCTAAGCCGTCATTTCTTTGCCAAAAAGACAGTACCAGCCCTGCACATACATGCAGAATATGGCCAGCCCTTGAGCCTGTCTGTGTCTGTCAAAGTGCATGGCAGCTCCGACGTGTGGAGCTATAACTATGGCCAGAGACAATAAATGTTCTTTACGGCCCACTGGGTGAATGTGGTTCCTGCACAGCCACACCAGCAACTTGGCCAGGTGATTCCGCTAATAACTCCACGTTCTCACGCCGTTGGTCCTGCGACAATGTCCACCTATGCCTCCTTATCCTCCACCATGTCCTCAGCCTCCACTGCAGGGAAAATTCACAGTGCCCCTTTAGCATACCACATGTGCAGGACATGACAGTGTCACGCTGTTCTGCACCTCATTTGCCTGGGCGAACGGAGTTGCACATTGGAGGAACTGCTCCGTGTCCTTAATCAAGAAATCGAATCCTGGCTTTCTCCACGACAACTGAAAATCGGAACCACAGTGACTGACAATGGGAATAACATGTTGTCTGTGCTGCGTCAAGGAGGGCTGAGCCATGCACCCTGCATGGCACACCTGTTCAATCTGGTTATTAAGCGGTTCTTGAAGTCTTTCACCCATCTGTAAGACATCCTAAAAATTGCCAGGAAACTATCCATGCACTTCAACCACCCATACACCGCAAAGCACGCCCTCCTTGAGCTTCAGCGGCAGAATGGCATCCCCCAACATAGGCTAATATGCGATTTTTCCACCAGTTGGAATTCCACCCTCCATATGTTGGACCGACAATAAAGACAGAGAAAGGCCATAAACGATTTCTTGATTATCCAAGCGGACAGGAGTAGGGATGAGCGAACTCGAACTGTATAGTTCGGGTTCGTACCGAATTTTGGGGTGTCCGTGACACGGACCCGAACCCGGACATTTTCGTAAAAGTCCGGGTTCGGGTTCGGTGTTCGTCGCTTTCTTGGCGCTTTTGTGACGCTTTCTTGGCGCTTTTTGAAAGGCTGCAAAGCAGCCAATCAACAAGCGTCATACTACTTGCCCCAAGAGGCCGTCACAGCCATGCCTACTATTGGCATGGCTGTGATTGGCCAGAGCACCATGTGACCCAGCCTCTATTTAAGCTGGAGTCACATAGAGCCGCCCGTCACTCTGCTCTGATTAGCGTAGGGAGAGGTTGCGGATGCGACAGTAGGGCGAGATTAGGCAGATTAACTCCTCCAAAGGACTTCACTTGATTAATCGATCGATCTGCAGCTGTGCATCATTGAGCTGCTGAAATTCAAATGCTCACTCACTGTTTTTAGGCTGCCCAGACCGTTTGTCAGTCACTTTTTCTGGGGTGATCGGCGGCCATTTTGTGTCTTGTGCGGTGCTGCGACCAAGTGCATCCAAGCTGCGACCAAGCGCATTTAACCCTCAATGGTGTGGTTGTTTTTTGGCTAAAGCCTACATCAGGGTGAAGCTGTCACACCAAGTGCATTTAACCAGCAATAGTCTGTTCATTTTTGTGCCATATACTAAATCAGGGGCAAGCTGCGCCTGTCACCAAGTGCATTTAACCCTCAATGGTGTGGTTGTTTTTTGGCTAAAGCCTACATCAGGGTGAAGCTGTCACACCAAGTGCATTTAACCAGCAATAGTCTGTTCATTTTTTGGCCATATACTAAATCAGGGGCAAGCTGCGCCTGTCACCAAGTGCATTTAACCCTCAATGGTGTGGTTGTTTTTTGGCTAAAGCCTACATCAGGGTGAAGCTGTCACACCAAGTGCATTTAACCAGCAATAGTCTGTTCATTTTTTGGCCATATACTAAATCAGGGGCAAGCTGCGCCTGTCACCAAGTGCATTTAACCCTCAATGGTGTGGTTGTTTTTTGGCTAAAGCCTACATCAGGGTGAAGCTGTCACACCAAGTGCATTTAACCAGCAATAGTCTGTTCATTTTTTGGCCATATACTACATCAGGGGCAAGCTGCGCCCGTCACCAAGTGCATTTAACCAGCAATAGTGTGGTTATTTTTTGGCCATATCCCAGTCTAATTCTGTCACTAAATCCATACCGGTCACCCAGCGCCTAAATACTAGGCCTCAAATTCATATCCCGCTAAATCTCTCGTTACCGCTGTCCTGTTGTGGCTGGGAAAGTTATTTAGTGTCCGTCAAAGCACATTTTTTGTTCTGGGTTGAAGTACAATTCCCAATTTAGCAATTTCATAATTTAGTGGTTCCTGCTATATCAGAGCTATTTGAAATCTATCCCTAAAAGGGTATATAATATTCAAGGTGCACATAGGGTCATTCAGAATAACTTGACACACACCCGCTACTGTGCATTTCCAAGTCTAATTCTGTCACTAAACCCATACCTGTCACCCAGCGCCTAAATACTAGGCCTCAAATTTATATCCCGCTAAATCTCTCGCTACCGCTGTCCTGTTGTGGCTGGGAAAGTTATTTAGTGTCCGTCAAAGCACATTTTTTGTTCTGGGTTGAAGTACAATTCCCAATTTAGCAATTTCATAATTTAGTGGTTCCTGCTATATCAGAGCTATTTGAAATCTATCCCTAAAAGGGTATATAATATTCAAGGTGCACATTGGGTCATTCAGAATAACTTCACACACACCCGCTACTGTGTATTTCCAAGTCTAATTCTGTCACTAAACCCATACCTGTCACCCAGCGCCTAAATACTAGGCCTCAAATTTATATCCTACTAAATCTCTCGTTACCGCTGTCCTGTTGTGGCTGGGAAAGTTATTTAGTGTCCGTCAAAGCACATTTTTTGTTCTGGGTTGAAATACAATT
Organism: Bufo gargarizans; assembly: GCF_014858855.1. Classification (NCBI taxonomy): domain Eukaryota; kingdom Metazoa; phylum Chordata; class Amphibia; order Anura; family Bufonidae; genus Bufo; species Bufo gargarizans. The sequence continues at coordinate 362,380,349 of NC_058081.1, read as the reverse complement.
CCCAATTTAGCAATTTCATAATTTAGTGGTTTCTGCTATATCAGAGCTATTTGAAATCTATCCCTAAAAGGGTAGATCATATTGAAGGTGCACATAGGGTCATTCAGAATAACTTCACACACACCCGCTACTGTGCATTTCCAAGTCTAATTCTGTCACTAAACCCATACCTGTCACCCAGCGCCTAAATACTAGGCCTCAAATTTATATCCCGCTAAATCTCTCGTTACCGCTGTCCTGTTGTGGCTGGGAAAGTTATTTAGTGTCCGTCAAAGCACATTTTTTGTTCTGGGTTGAAATACAATTCCCAATTTAGCAATTTCATAATTTAGTGGTTTCTGCTATATCAGAGCTATTTGAAATCTATCCCTAAAAGGGTAGATCATATTGAAGGTGCACATAGGGTCATTCAGAATAACTTCACACACACCCGCTACTGTGCATTTCCAAGTCTAATTCTGTCACTAAACCCATACCTGTCACCCAGCGCCTAAATACTAGGCCTCAAATTTATATCCCGCTAAATCTCTCGTTACCGCTGTCCTGTTGTGGCTGGGAAAGTTATTTAGTGTCCGTCAAAGCACATTTTTTGTTCTGGGTTGAAATACAATTCCCAATTTAGCAATTTCATAATTTAGTGGTTCCTGCTATATCAGAGCTATTTGAAATCTATCCCTAAAAGGGTATATAATATTCAAGGTGCACATAGGGTCATTCAGAATAACTTCACACACACGCTACTGTGCATTTCCAAGTCTAATTCTGTTAGTAAATCCATACCGGTCACCCAGCGCCTAAATACTAGGCCTCAAATTTATATCCCGCTGAATTTGAATACAATACATTGGGCCAAAAAATATTTTTGTTGTTGTGGTGAACCATAACAATGAGAAAAACATCTAGTAAGGGACGCGGACGTGGACATGGTCGTGGTGGTGTTAGTGGACCCTCTGGTGCTGGGAGAGGACGTGGCCGTTCTGCCACATCCACACGTCCTAGTGTACCAACTACCTCAGGTCCCAGTAGCCGCCAGAATTTACAGCGATATATGGTGGGGCCCAATGCCGTTCTAAGGATGGTAAGGCCTGAGCAGGTACAGGCATTAGTCAATTGGGTGGCCGACAGTGGATCCAGCACGTTCACATTATCTCCCACCCAGTCTTCTGCAGAAAGCGCACAGATGGCGCCTGAAAACCAACCCCATCAGTCTGTCACATCACCCCCATGCATACCAGGGAAACTGTCTCAGCCTCAAGTTATGCAGCAGTCTCTTATGCTGTTTGAAGACTCCGCTGGCAGGGTTTCCCAAGGGCATCCACCTAGCCCTTCCCCAGCGGTGAAAGATATAGAATGCACTGACGCACAACCACTTATGTTTCCTGATGATGAGGACATGGGAATACCACCTCAGCATGTCTCTGATGATGACGAAACACAGGTGCCAACTGCTGCGTCTTTCTGCAGTGTGCAGACTGAACAGGAGGTCAGGGATCAAGACTGGGTGGAAGACGATGCAGGGGATGATGAGGTCCTAGACCCCACATGGAATGAAGGTCGTGCCACTGACTTTCACAGTTCGGAGGAAGAGGCAGTGGTGAGACCGAGCCAACAGCGTAGCAAAAGAGGGAGCAGTGGGCAAAAGCAGAACACCCGCCGCCAAGAGACTCCGCCTGCTACTGCCCGCCGCCATCTGGGACCGAGCACCCCAAAGGCAGCTTCAAGGAGTTCCCTGGCATGGCACTTCTTCAAACAATGTGCTGACGACAAGACCCGAGTGGTTTGCACGCTGTGCCATCAGAGCCTTAAGCGAGGCATTAACGTTCTGAACCTGAGCACAACCTGCATGACCAGGCACCTGCATGCAAAGCATGAACTGCAGTGGAGTAAACACCTTAAAACCAAGGAAGTCACTCAGGCTCCCCCTGCTACCTCTTCTGCTGCTGCCGCCTCGGCCTCTTCTGCTGCTGCCGCCTCGGCCTCTTCCTCCGCCTCTGGAGGAACGTTGGCACCTGCCGCCCAGCAAACAGGTGATGTACCACCAACACCACCACCACCACCTCCGTCACCAAGCGTCTCAACCATGTCACACGGCAGCGTTCAGCTCTCCATCTCACAAACATTTGAGAGAAAGCGTAAATTCCCACCTAGCCACCCTCGATCCCTGGCCCTGAATGCCAGCATTTCTAAACTACTGGCCTATGAAATGCTGTCATTTAGGCTGGCGGACACAGACAGCTTCAAACAGCTCATGTCGCTTGCTGTCCCACAGTATGTTGTTCCCAGCCGCCACTACTTCTCCAAGAGAGCCGTGCCTTCCCTGCACAACCAAGTATCCGATAAAATCAAGTGTGCACTGCGCAACGCCATCTGTGGCAAGGTCCACCTAACCACAGATACGTGGACCAGTAAGCACGGCCAGGGACGCTATATCTCCCTAACTGCACACTGGGTAAATGTAGTGGCAGCTGAGCCCCAGGCGGAGAGCTGTTTGGCGCACGTCCTTCCGCCGCCAAGGATCGCAGGGCAACATTCTTTGCCTCCTGTTGCCACCTCCTCCTTCTCGGCTTCCTCCTCCTCTTCTTCCACCTGCTCATCCAGTCAGCCACACACCTTCACCACCAACTTCAGCACAGCCCGGGGTAAACGTCAGCAGGCCATTCTGAAACTCATATGTTTGGGGGACAGGCCCTACACCGCACAGGAGTTGTGGCGGGGTATAGAACAACAGACCGACGAGTGGTTGCTGCCGGTGAGCCTCAAGCCCGGCCTGGTGGTGTGCGATAATGGGCGAAATCTCGTTGCAGCTCTGGGACTAGCCAATTTGACGCACATCCCTTGCTTGGCGCATGTGCTGAATTTGGTGGTGCAGAAGTTCATTCACAACTACCCCGACATGTCAGAGCTGCTGCATAAAGTGCGGGCCGTCTGTTCGCGCTTCCGGCGTCCACATCCTGCTGCTGCTCGCCTGTCTGCGCTACAGCGTAACTTCGGCCTTCCCGCTCACCGCCTCATATGCGACGTGCCCACCAGGTGGAACTCCACCTTGCACATGCTGGACAGACTGTGCGAGCAGCAGCAGGCCATAGTGGAGTTTCAGCTGCAGCACGCACGGGTCAGTCGCACTACAGAACAGCACCACTTCACCACCAATGACTGGGCCTCCATGCGAGACCTGTGTGCCCTGTTGCGCTGTTTCGAGTACTCCACCAACATGGCCAGTGGCGATGACGCCGTTATCAGCGTTACAATACCACTTCTATGTCTCCTTGAGAAAACACTTAGGGCGATGATGCAAGAGGAGGTGGCCCAGGAGGAGGAGGAGGAGGAGGAGGAGGAGGAAGAGGGGTCATTTTTAGCACTTTCAGGCCAGTCTCTTCGAAGTGACTCAGAGGGAGGTTTTTGGCAACAGCAGAGGCCAGGTACAAATGTGGCCAGCCAGGGCCCACTACTGGAGGACGAGGAGGACGAGGATGAGGAGGAGGTGGAGGAGGATGAGGATGAAGCATGGTCACAGCGGGGTGGCACCCAACGCAGCTCGGGTCCATCACTGGTGCGTGGCTGGGGGGAAAGGCAGGACGATGACGATACGCCTCCCACAGAGGACAGCTTGTCCTTACCCCTGGGCAGCCTGGCACACATGAGCGACTACATGCTGCAGTGCCTGCGCAACGACAGCAGAGTTGCCCACATTTTAACCTGTGCGGACTACTGGGTTGCCACCCTGCTGGATCCACGCTACAAAGACAATGTGCCCACCTTACTTCCTGCACTGGAGCGTGATAGGAAGATGCGCGAGTACAAGCGCACGTTGGTAGACGCGCTACTGAGAGCATTCCCAAATGTCACAGGGGAACAAGTGGAAGCCCAAGGCCAAGGCAGAGGAGGAGCAAGAGGTCGCCAAGGCAGCTGTGTCAATGCCAGCTCCTTTGAGGGCAGGGTTAGCATGGCAGAGATGTGGAAAACTTTTGTCAACACGCCACAGCTAACTGCACCACCACCTGATACGCAACGTGTTAGCAGGAGGCAACATTTCACTAACATGGTGGAACAGTACGTGTGCACACCCCTCCACGTACTGACTGATGGTTCGGCCCCATTCAACTTCTGGGTCTCTAAATTGTCCACGTGGCCAGAGCTAGCCTTTTATGCCTTGGAGGTGCTGGCCTGCCCGGCGGCCAGCGTTTTGTCTGAACGTGTATTCAGCACGGCAGGGGGCGTCATTACAGACAAACGCAGCCGCCTGTCTACAGCCAATGTGGACAAGCTGACGTTCATAAAAATGAACCAGGCATGGATCCCACAGGATCTGTCCGTCCCTTGTCCAGATTAGACATTAACTACCTCCCCTTAACCATATATTATTGGACTCCAGGGCACTTCCTCATTCAATCCTATTTTTATTTTCATTTTACCATTATATTGCGAGGCTACCCAAAGTTGAATGAACCTCTCCTGTGTCTGGGTGCCGGGGCCTAAATATATGCCAATGGACTGTTCCAATGTTGGGTGACGTGAAGCCTGATTCTCTGCTATGACATGCAGACTAATTCTCTGCTGACATGAAGCCAGATTGTCTGTTACGGGACCTCTCTCCTCTGCCTGTGTGCTGGGCCTAAATATATGCCAATGGACTGTTGCAGTGGTGGCTGACGTGAAGCCTCATTCTCTGCTATGACATGCAGACTGATTCTCTGCTGACATGAAGCCAGATTCTCTGTTACGAGACCTCCCTCCTCTGCCTGGGTGCTGGGCCTAAATATATGCCAATGGACTGTTGCAGTGGTGGCTGACGTGAAGCCTCATTCTCTACTATGACATGCAGACTGATTCTCTGCTGACATGAAGCCAGATTCTCTGTTACGGGACCTCTCTCCTCTGCCTGTGTGTGTGCTGGGCCTAAATATATGCCAATGGACTGTTGCAGTGGTGGCTGACGTGAAGCCTCATTCTCTGCTATGACATGCAGACTGATTCTCTGCTGACATGAAGACAGATTCTCTGTTACGGGACCTCTCTCCTCTGCCTGTGTGTGTGCTGGGCCTAAATATATGCCAATGGACTGTTGCAGTGGTGGCTGATGTGAAGCCTCATTCTCTGCTATGACATGCAGACTGATTCTCTGCTAACATGAAGACAGATTCTCTGTTACGGGACCTCTCTCCTCTGCCTGTGTGTGTGCTGGGCCTAAATATATGCCAATGGACTGTTGCAGTGGTGGCTGACATGAAGCCTCATTCTCTGCTATGACATGCAGACTGATTCTCTGCTGACATGAAGACAGATTCTCTGTTACGGGACCTCTCTCCTCTGCCTGTGTGTGTGCTGGGCCTAAATATATGCCAATGGACTGTTGCAGTGGTGGCTGACGTGAAGCCTCATTCTCTGCTATGACATGCAGACTGATTCTCTGCTGACATGAAGACAGATTCTCTGTTACGGGACCTCCCTCCTCTGCCTGGGTGCTGGGCCTAAATATATGCCAATGGACTGTTGCAGTGGTGGCTGACGTGAAGCCTCATTCTCTGCTATGACATTCAGACTGATTCTCTGCTGACATGAAGACAGATTCTCTGTTACGGGACCTCCCTCCTCTGCCTGGGTGCTGGGCCTAAATATATGCCAATGGACTGTTGCAGTGGTGGCTGACGTGAAGCCTCATTCTCTGCTATGACATGCAGACTGATTCTCTGCTGACATGAAGACAGATTCTCTGTTACGGGACCTCTCTCCTCTGCCTGTGTGTGTGCTGGGCCTAAATATATGCCAATGGACTGTTGCAGTGGTGGCTGACGTGAAGCCTCATTCTCTGCTATGACATGCAGACTGATTCTCTGCTGACATGAAGACAGATTCTCTGTTACGGGACCTCTCTCCTCTGCCTGTGTGTGTGCTGGGCCTAAATATATGCCAATGGACTGTTGCAGTGGTGGCTGACGTGAAGCCTCATTCTCTGCTATGACATGCAGACTGATTCTCTGCTGACATGAAGCCAGATTCTCTGTTACGGGACCTCTCTCCTCTGCCTGTGTGTGTGCTGGGCCTAAATATATGCCAATGGACTGTTGCAGTGGTGGCTGACGTGAAGCCTCATTCTCTGCTATGACATGCAGACTGATTCTCTGCTGACATGAAGACAGATTCTCTGTTACGGGACCTCCCTCCTCTGCCTGGGTGCTGGGCCTAAATATATGCCAATGGACTGTTGCAGTGGTGGCTGACGTGAAGCCTCATTCTCTGCTATGACATGCAGACTGATTCTCTGCTGACATGAAGCCAGATTCTCTGTTACGGGACCTCTCTCCTCTGCCTGTGTGTGTGCTGGGCCTAAATATATGCCAATGGACTGTTGCAGTGGTGGCTGACGTGAAGCCTCATTCTCTGCTATGACATGCAGACTGATTCTCTGCTGACATGAAGCCAGATTCTCTGTTACGGGACCTCTCTCCTCTGCCTGTGTGTGTGCTGGGCCTAAATATATGCCAATGGACTGTTGCAGTGGTGGCTGACGTGAAGCCTCATTCTCTGCTATGACATGCAGACTAATTCTCTGCTGACATGAAGACAGATTCTCTGTTACGGGACCTCCCTCCTCTGCCTGTGTGTGTGCTGGGCCTAAATATATGCCAATGGACTGTTGCAGTGGTGGCTGACGTGAAGCCTCATTCTCTGCTATGACATGCAGACTGATTCTCTGCTGACATGAAGACAGATTCTCTGTTACGGGACCTCCCTCCTCTGCCTGGGTGCTGGGCCTAAATATATGCCAATGGACTGTTGCAGTGGTGGCTGACGTGATACCTCATTCTCTGCTATGACATGCAGACTGATTCTCTGCTGACATGAAGCCAGATTCTCTGTTACGGGACCTCCCTCCTCTGCCTGGGTGCTGGGCCTAAATATATGCCAATGGACTGTTGCAGTGGTGGCTGACGTGAAGCCTCATTCTCTGCTATGACATGCAGACTAATTGTCTGCTGACATGAAGCCAGATTCTCTGTTACGGGACCTCTCTCCTCTGCCTGGGTGCTGGGCCTAAATTTATGAAAATGGACTCTTACAGTGGTGGGTGACGTGAAGCCAGATTCTCTGCTATGGGACCTCTCTCCAATTGATTTTGGTTAATTTTTATTTATTTAATTTTTATTTTAATTCATTCCCCTATCCACATTTGTTTGCAGGGGATTTACCTACATGTTGCTGCCTTTTGCTGCCCTCTAGCTCCTTCCTGGGCTGTTTTACAGCCTTTTTAGTGCCGAAAAGTTCGGGTCCCCATTGACTTCAATGGGGTTCGGGTTCGGGACGAAGTTCGGATCGGGTTCGGATCCCGAACCCGAACATTTCCGGGATGTTCGGCCGAACTTCTCGAACCCGAACATCCAGGTGTTCGCTCAACTCTAGACAGGAGGCCACGTTATTTGTCAGTCACCAGGACTACAGGATAAACTATGTAATTCCACTGCTTCACGTAATGGAACAGATGCTGGTAAATCTGGCTGGTCAGGGGACTGGAGACGTAGCGCCTAGATCTAACGGCCACATGAGCCCTGTGGGGCTGAACTGGAGGAGTAGGACATTGGAGCACAAGCAATGTGCAATAAAATAGGTGGTTTTTATACACAGGTGACAGAAGAGGAGGAGCAGGAGCAGCCAGAGGAGCTACAGGGCGATAAGGGAGAGGAGGCATTGGACCCAGACACAACATGGCAGTATGCAGTGGAGATGGAGGCAGGGAGTCCCTCCGAATCACTTGCACAAATGGCCTGCTGCATGCTAACTTGCTTGTGTAGTGACAGACGGATTGTCACCATTCGGCAGAGAGATGAGTTCTGGCTCTCCACCTTGTTCGACCCTTACTTCCGGTCCAAAATGGGAGCCTTTTACACCCGCTGAGAGGGGGGACAAACTGAACTACTATAGAGACATCCTATGTAGTGAGTTGGCTGCAGCCAATATGCGCCATCGTCCATCTTCTCGCAGGTCTGAACAGGGGGCTCTCTGCGCTCATGTTCCACTGCCATGGCTGCTGGGGAGAGTTGGGGTGGCAAGAGCAGTACCAGCTGCATCAGCAGCAGCCAGAGTCTAGAGTCGCTGATGAGCAGCTTTCTTCACCCGCCTAGTGAAGAAACTACTCACCAGCAGCAGCATCTAGACCTGGAGCAGAGCCTGAACCAGCAGGTGGTGGCATACTTGGACAGCACTAGAGTTGAGCGAACACCTGGATGTTCGGGTTCGAGAAGTTCGGCCGAACATCCCGGAAATGTTCGGGTTCGGGATCCGAACCCGATCCGAACTTCGTCCCGAACCCGAACCCCATTGAAGTCAATGGGGACCCGAACTTTTCGGCACTAAAACGGCTGTAAAACAGCCCAGGAAAGGGCTAGAGGGCTGCAAAAGGCAGCAACATGTAGGTAAATCCCCTGCAAACAAATGTGGATAGGGAAATTAATTAAAATAAAAATTAAATAAATAAAAATTAACCAAAATCAATTGGAGAGAGGTTCCATAGCAGAGAATCTGGCTTCCCGTCACCCACCACTGGAACAGTCCATTCTCAGATATTTAGGCCCCGGCACCCAGGCAGAGGAGAGAGGTCCCGTAACAGACAATCTGGCTTCATGTCAGCAGAGAATCAGTCTGCATGTCATAGCAGAGAATGAGGCTTCACGTCACCCACCACTGCAACAGTCCATTGGCATATATTTAGGCCTAGCACACAGGCAGAGCAGAGAGGTCCCGTAACAGACAATCTGGCTTCATGTCAGCAGAGAATCAGTCTGCATGTCATAGCAGAGAATGAGGCTTCACGTCACCCACCACTGCAACAGTCCATTGGCATATATTTAGGCCTAGCACACAGGCAGAGCAGAGAGGTCCCGTAACAGACAATCTGGCTTCATGTCAGCAGAGAATCAGTCTGCATGTCATAGCAGAGAATGAGGCTTCACGTCACCCACCACTGCAACAGTCCATTGGCATATATTTAGGCCTAGCACACAGGCAGAGCAGAGAGGTCCCGTAACAGACGATCTGGCTTCATGTCAGCAGAGAATCAGTCTGCATGTCATAGCAGAGAATGAGGCTTCACGTCACCCACCACTGCAACAGTCCATTGGCATATATTTAGGCCTAGCACACAGGCAGAGCAGAGAGGTCCCGTAACAGACAATCTGGCTTCATGACAGCAGAGAATCAGTCTGCATGTCATAGCAGAGAATGAGGCTTCACGTCACCCACCATGTCCGACCATGTCCACGACCATGTCCACGTCCGCGTCCCTTACTAGATGTTTTTCTCATTGTTATGGTTCACCACAACAACAAATATATTATTTGGCCCAATGTATTGTATTCAAATTCAGCGGGATATAAATTTGAGGCCTAGTATTTAGGCGCTGGGTGACCGGTATGGATTTAGTGACAGAATTAGACTTGGAAATGCACAGAAGCGTGTGTGTGTGAAGTTATTCTGAATGACCCAATGTGCACCTTGAATATTATATACCCTTTTAGGGATAGATTTCAAATAGCTCTGATATAGCAGAAACCACTAAATTATGAAATTGCTAAATTGGGAATTGTATTTCAACCCAGAACAAAAAATGTGCTTTGACGGACACTAAATAACTTTCCCAGCCACAACAGGACAGCGGTAACGAGAGATTTAGCAGGATATAAATTTGAGGCCTAGTATTTAGGCGCTGGGTGACAGGTATGGGTTTAGTGCCAGAATTAGACTTGGAAATACACAGTAGCGGGTGTGTGTGAAGTTATTCTGAATGACCCAATGTGCACCTTGAATATTATATACCCTTTTAGGGATAGATTTCAAATAGCTCTGATATAGCAGAAACCACTAAATTATGAAATTGCTAAATTGGGAATTGTATTTCAACCCAGAACAAGAAATGTGCTTGAACGGACACTAAATAACTCGCCCAGCTACAGCACTAAGGACAGATTTAGCGGGATATAAATTTGATGCCTAGTATTTAGGCGCTGGGTGACAGGTATGGGTTTAGTGCCAGAATTAGACTTGGAAATACACAGTAGCGGGTGTGTGTGAAGTTATTCTGAATGACCCAATGTGCACCTTGAATATTATATACCCTTTTAGGGATAGATTTCAAATAGCTCTGATATAGCAGAAACCACTAAATTATGAAATTGCTAAATTGGGAATTGTATTTCAACCCAGAACAAGAAATGTGCTTGAACGGACACTAAATAACTCGCCCAGCTACAGCACTAGGGACAGATTTAGCGGGATATAAATTTGAGGCCTAGTATTTAGGCGCTGGGTGACAGGTATGGGTTTAGTGCCAGAATTAGACTTGGAAATACACAGTAGCGGGTGTGTGTGAAGTTATTCTGAATGACCCAATGTGCACCTTGAATATTATATACCCTTTTAGGGATAGATTTCAAATAGCTCTGATATAGCAGAAACCACTAAATTATGAAATTGCTAAATTGGGAATTGTATTTCAACCCAGAACAAGAAATGTGCTTGAACGGACACTAAATAACTCGCCCAGCTACAGCACTAAGGACAGATTTAGCGGGATATAAATTTGAGGCCTAGTATTTAGGCGCTGGGTGACAGGTATGGGTTTAGTGCCAGAATTAGACTTGGAAATACACAGTAGCGGGTGTGTGTGAAGTTATTCTGAATGACCCAATGTGCACCTTGAATATTATATACCCTTTTAGGGATAGATTTCAAATAGCTCTGATATAGCAGAAACCACTAAATTATGAAATTGCTAAATTGGGAATTGTATTTCAACCCAGAACAAGAAATGTGCTTGAACGGACACTAAATAACTCGCCCAGCTACAGCACTAAGGACAGATTTAGCGGGATATAAATTTGAGGCCTAGTATTTAGGCGCTGGGTGACAGGTATGGGTTTAGTGCCAGAATTAGACTTGGAAATACACAGTAGCGGGTGTGTGTGAAGTTATTCTGAATGACCCAATGTGCACCTTGAATATTATATACCCTTTTAGGGATAGATTTCAAATAGCTCTGATATAGCAGAAACCACTAAATTATGAAATTGCTAAATTGGGAATTGTATTTCAACCCAGAACAAGAAATGTGCTTGAACGGACACTAAATAACTCGCCCAGCTACAGCACTAAGGACAGATTTAGCGGGATATAAATTTGAGGCCTAGTATTTAGGCGCTGGGTGACCGGTATGGATTTAGTGACAGAATTAGACTGGGATATGGCCAAAAAATGAACAGACTATTGCTGGTTAAATGCACTTGGTGTGACAGCTTCACCCTGATGTAGGCTTTAGCCAAAAAACAACCACACCATTGAGGGTTAAATGCACTTGGTGACAGGCGCAGCTTGCCCCTGATTTAGTATATGGCCAAAAAATGAACAGACTATTGCTGGTTAAATGCACTTGGTGTGACAGCTTCACCCTGATGTAGGCTTTAGCCAAAAAACAACCACACCATTGAGGGTTAAATGCACTTGGTCGCAGCTTGTGCTGGCGCACCACAAGACACAAAATGGCCGCCGATCACCCCAGAAAAATGTGACTGACAAACGGTCTGGGCAGCCTAAAAACAGTGAGCAATTGAGGATCAGCAGCTCAATGATCCACAGCTGCAGATCGATCAGTTAATCAAGTCCTTTGGAGGAGTTAATCTGCCTAATCTCGCCCTACTGTCGCAGCCGCAACCTCTCCCTACGCTAATCAGAGCAGAGTGACGGGCGGCGCTATGTGACTCCAGCTTAAATAGAGGCTGGGTCACATGGTGCTCTGGCCAATCACAGCCATGCCAATAGTAGGCATGGCTGTGATGGCCTCTTGGGGCAAGTAGTATGACGCTTGTTGATTGGCTGCTTTGCAGCCTTTCAAAAAGCGCCAAGAAAGCGTCACAAAAGCGCGAAGAAAGCGACGAACACCGAACCCGAACCCGGACTTTTACGAAAATGTCCGGGTTCGGGTCCGTGTCACGGACACCCCAAAATTCGGTACGAACCCGAACTATACAGTTCGAGTTCGCTCATCCCTAGACAGCACCCTGCCACCCCACATTGAAGATCCGCTGGACTACTGGTCAGCCAAACTGGATTTGTGGCCGCAATTGCCCGAGTTTGCCCTGGAAAAGCTGTTCTGCCCGGCCAGTAGTGTGGCATCAGAGCAGGTTTTCAGTTCAGTGGGGGGCCATAGTTGCCACAAGAAGAACTCGCCTGTCCACGCAAAATGTGGAGAGACTAACTTTTGTCAATATGAATCAGGTGTGGATAAGCCAGGATTTCCACCCTCTAATTCCTGATGCATCAGACTAGATGATCCATGGTGCCCCACCAACACTTTGCCAAAGTTTCTTCTGGCTACCTGATGCTGCCACCCACCTGATGCCACACATCTGATGCCAAGTGCTCCTTCTTTCACCTACCATCTTTAGCTGTTACTGGTTTTGCCGCCCACCTCCCCACTATGTCACCTTGCCACTCTGTGGTCTTCTGATGTTGCTGCCACCTCCACACTATGTCACCTTGCCACTCTGTGGTCTCCTCATGCTACTGCCACCACCAAACTATGTCACCTTGCCACTCTGTGGTCTTCTGATGCTGTCATCACCTCCATGCTCTGTTATTGTGCCACTCTGTGGCCTCCTGATGCTGGATGGCGCCTCCAGACATTGGGCCGCTTTGTGGTATCTTCATGTGCTTACACCTCACAACTCTGTCATAGGGCCCACCCTCCCCACTTCATGACTGTGCCACTATTTTGCCTTTTGGCCTGGCTGACATCATCATTTATTTGACCCTTTTTCTGATTTGTCAGAAGGAAGGAAAAATGAGACCCACAACTGATTCTGTCTGTGTAGCAGCTATAAGGCCTGTATGGTCCCATCAGAATTGTCTTGTGCTTTTGGTAGCAAAAAGCAGGAAATGCTACAAAACACAGAAGACATGCAAATATTCCATTCACGTGTCATCTCTGTTTTGGATCCACTCCTGTTTTTTTTGGGCATTAGCAATTCTAATGGATTACTGACCAAATGCTGACCAAGTGAAGGAGGATGCTAAACAGACAGGATCTGTTTTTTTGGAGTTATTATTCTGACGGATTAGAGGTAGGTCATAATAATCAGTGACGTCAACACAAACTTACTGCTAACACCCTCTCCACTCTGTCAGGGGGGCTCTACTTTTATAAGGGTTTATTAGAAGATCTATGTGAATTCAGCTGACAACGGTGTAAAAGGAGTGCGCTTCTTCTTGGAGCTAACATCGACCTGTTAGGCTGAATTCGTACTTGAGATTTTTGGTCAGTTTTGGCCCCGGGACTGCCCAAATAAGTGAAGTGTGCATCTCTAGCTGCGAGCATAAACTGTCTCCTACACACCATGTGTGCTGGGCAAGGGTAAGGTTCGGACTCACTGGTGATTGGCCTAGAAGTCTAAAGCAGCATAGTACTGGCAGACTGTTTGCATTTGGACATACCCTCGGGCTTGAGGAAAACTCCTGAATGCAGTAGCAGAATAATGGGGCAGCTATAAGTCAATATAAGATGACCAGTGCACAAGGGAGGTTAAAATGGAATCCTTACATTGTCTCCAGCAAAAGCAGAGGTTAATTTGTGAGAAGCTATAAAAAACTCTTTAAAGGACTTGCCCAATTTAGTAAAATATTTTGACAAAAGTCATTAGTGTCATAAAACATATACAAATATTGTGGGGATTCGCTCTGGTAGGCAGGTTAGCGGACACAGTATGGAGGGAACAACAAAGTCTTTAACTTAAACAGTTTAGTGTTTATTAACACTTGGCAGGTTAACAAAATATAAACAAAGTCATCTTAGTTTAAATCCTGGTGTTCCATTAACACCTTGCTGCAGGTACCGCATAAGAAAGTCAAGTCCTGGTGTTCACTTCACACCATGCTACGGGTACCGCATAAAGAGTCCCAGTCCTGGATGTCATTCCCTTGTCCTCCCAGACAGGTCGCAGGCATGCCTCCAGCTACAAGCCTCATACACAGATACAGCCCTGGCTCTGAGCCCAGCAGCCTATTAAAGAACAACCAGGTGATGCCAAAAGCCAGACCGGCACTTAAACTTCGTTCGGGTATTTGAGCTCACCTGGCTGGAAATCAGCCCAGCTGCACATGTTGGGAGGAAAATACCTGTCTTCCCATACAAAACCCCTCGCTGTGTCATATACCTCCCCCTTTGTTCAACCCTGAGGGGGTGAACACACGCCAGACAGTGTACCCGGGACAGGGCATCCGCGTTTCCCTGTAACCGGCCTACTCTATGTTCCACTGAAAACGTAAAGTTTTGTAAGGACAAGAACCATCTGGTGACCCGAGCATTCCTCTCTTTGGACTGGCTCATCCACTTGAGAGGGGAGTGGTCGGTCACCAGATTGAACTTTCTTCACAGCAGATAATAGTGGAGAGACTCGAGTGCCCATTTGATGGCCAGGCACTCTTTCTCCACTACAGGGAGTGCAGAATTATTAGGCAAATGAGTATTTTGACCACATCATCCTCTTTATGCATGTTGTCTTACTCCAAGCTGTATAGGCTCAAAAGCCTACTACCAATTAAGCATATTAGGTGATGTGCATCTCTGTAATGAGAAGGGGTGTGGTCTAATGACATCAACACCCTATATCAGGTGTGCATAATTATTAGGCAACTTCCTTTCCTTTGGCAAAATGGGTCAAAAGAAGGACTTGACAGGCTCAGAAAAGTCAAAAATAGTGAGATATCTTGCAGAGGGATGCAGCACTCTTAAAATTGCAAAGCTTCTGAAGCGTGATCATCGAACAATCAAGCGTTTCATTCAAAATAGTCAACAGGGTCGCAAGAAGCGTGTGGAAAAACCAAGGCGCAAAATAACTGCCCGTGAACTGAGAAAAGTCAAGCGTTCAGCAGCAAAGATTCCACTTGCCACCAGTTTGGCCATATTTCAGAGCTGCAACATCACTGGAGTGCCCAAAAGCACAAGGTGTGCAATACTCAGAGACATGGCCAAGGTAAGAAAGGATGAAAGACGACCATCACTGAACAAGACACACAAGCTGAAACGTCAAGACTGGGCCAAGAAATATCTCAAGACTGATTTTTCGAAGGTTTTATGGACTGATGAAATGAGAGTGAGTCTTGATGGGCCAGATGGATGGGCCCGTGGCTGGATTGGTAAAGGGCAGAGAGCTCCAGTCCGACTCAGACGCCAGCAAGGTGGAGGTGGAGTACTGGTTTGGGCTGGTATCATCAAAGATGAGCTTGTGGGGCCTTTTCGGGTTGAGGATGGAGTCAAGCTCAACTCCCAGTCCTACTGCCAGTTTCTGGAAGACACCTTCTTCAAGCAGTGGTACAGGAAGAAGTCTGCATCCTTCAAGAAAAACATGATTTTCATGCAGGACAATGCTCCATCACACGCGTCCCAGTACTCCACAGCGTGGCTGGCAAGAAAGGGTATAAAAGAAGAAAATCTAATGACATGGCCTAATTGTTCACCTGATCTGAACACCATTGAGAACCTGTGGTCCATCATCAAATGTGAGATTTACAAGGAGGGAAAACAGTACACCTCTCTGAACAGTGTCTGGGAGGCTGTGGTTGCTGCTGCACGCAATGTTGATGGTGAACAGATCAAAACACTGACAGAATCCATGGATGGCAGGCTTTTGAGTGTCCTTGCAAAGAAAGGTGGCTATATTAGTCACTGATTTGTTTTTGTTTTGTTTTTTAATGTCAGAAATGTATATTTGTGAATGTTGAGGTGTTAATTGCCAAAGAGAGTAAAACTAACCCTAAAATGTTCTTCAATTATATAAATGTTAAAAAGTATAAATCTGAAGGTGTCGGCCCATTAAAGAGTAATGAGGGGGGAGTCGCAGAGAGCGACGAGGAGAAAGCAAAGCTGTTAAATATTTTTTTCTCCAATGTATTCACTGAGGAAAATAAACTGTCAGATGACATGCCGAATGTTGAGATAAATTCCCCATTAAAAGTGTCCTGTCTGACCCAGGAAGAAGTACAACAGCGACTTAGAAAGATTAAAATAGACAAATCGCCAGGACCGGATGGCATACACCCCCGTATCCTAAGGGAATTAAGTAATGTCATAGCCAGACCCTTATTTCTGATATTTGCAGATTCTATATTGACAGGGAATGTCCCACAGGATTGGCGCATGGCAAATGTGGTGCCAATATTCAAAAAGGGTCCAAAAACAGAGCCTGGAAACTATAGGCCGGTAAGTTTGACATCTGTTGTGGGTAAACTGTTTGAAGGTTTTCTGAGAGATGCTATGTTAGAGCATCTTAACGGAAATAAGCAAATAACGCCATATCAGCATGGCTTTGTGAGGGATCGATCATGTCAAACAAATTTAATCAGTTTCTATGAGGAGGTAAGTTCTAGACTTGACAGCGGCGAATCAATGGATGTGGTATATCTGGACTTCTCCAAAGCATTTGACACTGTACCACATAAAAGGTTAGTATATAAAATGAGAATGCTCGGACTGGGAGAAAACGTCTGTAAGTGGGTAAGTAACTGGCTCAATGATAGAAAACAGAGGGTGGTTATTAATGGTAAATACTCAGATTGGGTCACTGTCACTAGTGGGGTACCTCAGGGATCAGTATTAGGCCCTATTCTCTTCAATATATTTATTAATGATCTTGTAGAAGGCTTGCATAGTAAAATATCAATTTTTGCAGATGACACTAAACTGTGTAAAGTAATTAACACTGAAGAGGACAGTATACTATTACAGAGGGATCTGGATAGATTGGAGGCTTGGGCAGATAAGTGGCAGATGAGGTTTAACACTGACAAATGTAAAGTTATGCACATGGGAAGGAATAATGCAAGTCACCCGTACTTATTAAATGCTAAAACACTCGGTAACACTGACATGGAAAAAGATCTAGGAATTTTAATAAACAGCAAACTAAGCTGCAAAAAACAGTGTCAGGCAGCTGCTGCCAAGGCCAATAAGATAATGGGTTGCATCAAAAGGGGCATAGATGCCCGTGATGAGAACATAGTCCTACCACTTTACAAATCATTAGTCAGACCACACATGGAGTACTGTGTACAGTTCTGGGCTCCAGTGAACAAAGCAGACATAGCAGAGCTGGAGAGGGTCCAGAGGAGGGCAACTAAAGTAATAACTGGAATGGGGCAACTACAGTACCCTGAAAGATTATCAAAATTAGGGTTATTCACTTTAGAAAAAAGACGACTGAGAGGAGATCTAATTAATATGTATAAATATATCAGGGGTCAGTACAGAGATCTATCCCGTCATCTATTTATTCCCAGGACGGTGACTGTGACGAGGGGACATCCTCTGCGTCTGGAGGAAAGAAGGTTTGTACACAAACATAGAAGAGGATTCTTTACGGTAAGAGCAGTGAGACTATGGAACTCTCTGCCTGAGGAGGTGGTGATGGTGAGTACAATAAAGGAATTCAAAAGGGGCCTGGATGTATTTCTGGAGCGTAATAATATTACAGGCTATAGCTACTAGAGAGATATCGTTGATCCAGGGATTTATTCTGATTGCCTGATTGGAGTCGGGAAGGAATTTTTATTCCCCTAAAGTGAGGAAAATTGGCTTCTACCTCACAGGGGTTTTTTGCCTTCCTCTGGATCAACTTGCAGGATGACAGGCCGAACTGGATGGACAAATGTCTTTTTTCGGCCTTATGTACTATGTTACTATGTATATTGGTTTCACTGGTAAAAATAAATAATTGAAATGGGTATATATTAGTTTTTTGCTAAGTTGCCTAATAATTATGCACAGTAATAGTCACCTGCGCACACAGATATCCCCCTAAAATAGCTAAAACTAAAAACAAACTAAAAACTACTTCCAAAAATATTCAGCTTTGATATTAATGAGTTTTTTGGGTTCATTGAGAACATGGTTGTTGTTCAATAATAAAATTAATCCTCAAAAATACAACTTGCCTAATAATTCTGCACTCCCTGTATACTATACCTGGTCTCGGTTGGGTTAAGCTTCTGGCTGAGGAAGACAACGGGATGCTCCTAAAACAGTACAGCACTGAGACCTACCTCGGAGGCATCAGTCTGCACTATAAACTCCCCTTTAAAGTCGGGCATCATCAAAACCAGGCACCCACACAGGGCCGACTTCAAAGCGGAGAAAGAGTTTTCCGCCTGCTCATTCCAGTGGACCGCCACTGACTTGCATCCCTTCAAACAGCCTGTCAATGGTACGACCACTGTAGCAAAGTGGGGGACAAATCTCATAGTATCCCACCATTCCCAGGAACGACTTTACTTGCCGAGTAGTGACAGGTCAGGGCCAATTCCGAATTGCCTAAATTTTGTTCACCTGAGGTTTGATAATTCCGTGCCTAAATCACATACCCCCGGTACTTGGTCTCTTCTAACCCCATCACGCACTTTTTTGGGTTAGAATTTAAGCCAGCCTTCCTAAGGGACTCCATTACAGCCTGTACTTTAGGTAGGTGACTTTCCCAATCGGTGCTGTGGATAACAATATCGTCCAGGTATGCTGAAGTATACCGATGATGTGGATGGAGTACAATGTCCATTAGCCTTTGAAACGTGGCGGGAGCGCCATGTAGACCAAAGGGTAATACCTTGTACTGATACAGCCCCTCTGGTGTGATAAAAGACGCTTTTTCCTTTGCAGCCTCTGTCAAGGGTACCTGCCAGTACCCTTTGGTGAGGTCCAAAACAGAAAAATACCGGGCTTGGCCTAACCTGTCAATAAGCTCATCCACTCGGGGCATGGGATATGCGTCAAACTTGGAAACCTCATTAAGTTTGCGGAAGTCGTTACAGATTCCTAACGTCCCGTCCGGCTTGTGTATTAAGACTATCAGACTGGCCCATTCACTTTTTGACTCCTCAATGACACTTAGCTGTAACATCAGCTGCACTTCTTCTGAGATGGCTTGTCGCAGCGACTCAGGTACCCGGGATAGTTTCAACTGGATTCTGACCTGAAGCTCAGTGTCATGTCAGATGATAGAAGTGCGTCCAGGATGGTCCGAAAACACATCCATGTTTCTGCTCACAAACTCCCTTGCCTCCTCAGTCTGTTTAGAGGAAAGGTTTTCAGTAATCTTTACTCTGGCAACCGCTTCCCCTAGAAAACCTGGCCACGGGCTGTCTTCATTACAGGTTTCCCTATCTTTCAACGGTTTCATTAAGCTTACATGGTACACCTGCTCTGGATTCCTCCGCCCTGGCTAGTGTATCCTATAGGTTACCTGCCCAACTTTTTTTAGCACTTCATAGGGACCCTGCCACCTAGCCAGGAACTTACTGTCCACTATTGGCACCAGAGCTAAAACTTGATCTCCCAAGTTAAAATTCTGAACCCGAGCCTGGTGATTATAGACCCTACTCTGGGCTCGCTGGGCTGCCTCCATACCATATGTTCCTTTAAAAATCAATCACACTTTTAAGCGGTATGGGTTGTTGTTCCCACGCCTCTTTGGCTATGTCCAAAAAAACACGCGGATGTCGGCCATACAGCAATTCAAAGGGCGAGAACCCAGTAGAGGCCTGGGGCACCTCTCGCACTGCGAACATGAGATAGGGCAGTAGAAGATCCCAATCCCTCCCATCCTTAGACACCACCCGCTTTAAGATGTTTTTCAAGGATTTGATAGACCGACGTCCGCAACTGTTTTATTTGTAGTAGTTTACTGAGTTACCTCATGGCTTTTGACATAAAAGGAGTCCCCTGGTCAGAATCTCTCTCGGTAGGCCTACTCGAGAAAACATCTCCACTAACTCTTTGGCTACGAGTTTGGCCAAGGTATGTCGCAGCAGCACCACCTCCGGGTACCGAGTGGTATAGTCAAGGACTACCAAGATGTGTTGGTGCCCTCTAGCAGACTTCGGTACTGGGCCTATGAGATCGATAGCAATCCACTCGAATGGAACCTCAATAATCAGGAGAAGGACCAGGGGACTACGGAAATGTGGCTGGGGGCTGGTGGTCTGGTGTTCCCCAAGAACATAGGTGGTCTAACTCCAGCAAGAGCTTGCGATACGCCTTGGGCACCAACTGTTCAATATGCTCACCCTGTAGTTGATTGACCCTGTACAGCATCTCTTGTTGAACCATAAAATGGGGAAACATAGACTCGGCCCCCGGTTGTTGCGGCTCACCTTCAACTACTACCACATTTTCCCATGCTCAAGCTAGAGTCGGGTCCTGGTTCTGTGCTGTACCGAAATTGTCTCTGGAGACGTGGAGGTCTGCCAACTTCCGGACCCGGCGGCAAATCCTCCACTTCTGCCAACATCATACTTAATGGGGTTGTCTCTACCTCTTCCACCGAAGTGGCAGTCACCACTACCACTGGCCCTTCGGTCTCAGGTTCCCAGGGTTCTGGTCTCCCTCCTGCGCTGGGCCACTCTACTAGGGTTATCCCTGTCTCATGGGTATTGGTGACTCTCGCCTCAGGCCACAGTGACGCGAAACCGAGGAAGTCTCTCCCAATTATTAGTTCATAATGTAACTTTGTGGCGACAGCCACCTCATGAGTCCACCTGCCGGACACCGTGGATAGAGACACCAGGGCAGTGGAATAGTCCTTCAAGTCTCCATGGATGCACACGATGCTGAATTTTACCAGTATATTCAGCAGGCCGCACCAGGGCAGCTCTTCCCAGGGACACCAGGCTCCCTGAGTCCAGCAACCACCAGGGTATCTCTTACTTGCACCTGGCACAGGTGACTATTGTCTATTGTCTCAGGGGTACAGTTTGCACACAACCTCCTGGAATACATTGAGGGGCGGTAGCAATAATTAGTGTCCATGGGTTCCCCCTGATGCAGACAGTCAGCCCTTATGTGACCAGGCTTTTGACACTGCGAACAGACCATCGGAGCTGGGTCTATAAGGAATATATATCCCGAGCGGGTTTTACTGGCACTGGCCACCTGGTCGAGGGTGGAGCTTTCCGGGGTTTAACTGACCCCTCCCAAAAGAACCCCTCTGTAGATTTATGGTGGCCTCATTGCAGTCTACCAGGTCGACCATCTCTAAGGCATTATCAAGGGACACCTGGCTGATCAAGTGCTGGAGAGGGAATGGCAAAGCCCTCCAGAACACATCAGCTAACAGACGGTCCATCACAGCAGTGGGACCCAGTACATCAGGCTGCAGCCATTTTGCAGATCATAATACTGCGGTCTGGCGGGTTCAGCTGGGTTAAATTCCCACTGATGCACCCGCTGGGCCCGGACCAATACATTCACCCCCAGTCTTGCCAGAATCTCATCCTTTACGGTCGAGTAGTCAGCCGCTTGATCATCTGGTAGGTCAAAAAACACCTGCTGGGGTCCAGACGCCAGGAACGGAGCGACAACCTCAGCCCAATGCTTTGGAGGTAACTTCTCCCTTACAGCCACCTTTTCGAATACCGCCAGGTAGGTCTCGACGTCGCCCGAGGGAGTCATCTTAGGGATTGCAACTTCTCCCACAAAAAAAACAAGCCATCATAAAGCTATGTGAACAGAAAAATAAAAAAGTTATGGCTCTGGGAAGCCAGGGAGCGCAAAATGAAAACTCAAAAACAAAAAAACCTCTGGGGTAGAAAGGGTTAAACAGGTAATGCAATGCAATTTTTTTTTTTTAATTTGGTACTTTGCCAATATCACAAAAGCATGGTGCCTTACTTTAGTACAAAAAGCTGCAACATTGTATTTTATTTTAGCTGATGGATAATATTGGCCCGTGTCCTCTAAGGGCACATGCACACAAACGTATTTTCTTTCCACTTCCGTTCCTGTTTTTTTTTGCAGACCGTATGTGAAACCATTTCAATGGGTCACTTCAATGGGTCCGCAAATACAATGGAAGGTACTCCGTGTGATTTCCGTTTCCGTATTTCCGTTCCGCAAAAAAGTACTGCATGTTCTATTATTGGCCCCATTCAAGTCAATGGGTAGAACTGTAGAAATGCTATACCCAACCTATATTGCTCATGTGTTTGGTGAGTAAAAGTTACTGTTTCCGATCCGTAAAAAATGGATCGCATATGGAAACTATACGGATATGTTTTGTGGAATAACGGAACAGAAGAGGACTTAAGGCCTCTTTCACACGAACGTGTGCGCTCCGTGGCCATATTACGGACTGAATTTGCAGATGCGCAATATACGGGTGCCGTTCCATGGGCATTCATTTGAATGGGTCCGAAAATTCAGAGATCCGGAATGGTACGGAGAGGAAGCACAGAACGGAACCCTACGGAAGCACTACGGAGTGTTTCCATGGGGTTTCATCCCGTACTTCCATTCCGCATAATGATGGAACATGTCCTATCTTTTTGCAGAACGGCCTGATCGCGGTCCCACTTTGATGATTGATGTCAGGAAATCAAGGAGATTGGCTGAGCGTGGAGGAATCTAACAGCCTCCATGATTTTTCTTGATTCAGTGTTGATAGGGTTAATGACCACTTCCCTTTTCTCAGCTGTTGCTCAGTGGTTATCACTTCTACCCTTTATAGTCTCACCCCACCCTTCTGACTATGCGGTTGATAGCTTCATTTGGGTTTGGCTGAGCTGGTGTGAGATCCTCTCTGGTGTTCCTGTTCTTCCATCTCTACAGAAGTTCAGTGTTGCGTTTGTTTGTATTTGCTATATTCCCTGTTGTTGTATCTGGGTCTAAGACAAATACTTTGATTTGTCCATCTGGGGAGGATTGGGTTGTCTCTGGTCCTATACTTATTCCAGTGCATTATAGGGAAATGAGGACCTAGGTATCCTGCTTATGAATATTCCTACCATCAAGGTCTATTCATATTGATAGGTAGTCAGGGCCTGGATTAGGGTTGTCTAGAAGGTGACCTGTTTCTTTACTAGTTATCAGGCCAGTTACTGTTCCCCTTACCTCCTGTGTTCAGTGTGGAGTTCCCCCACCACACTGATCGTGACAATGGGTCAGCGATCCGGTTGGTGTTCGTGCAGATTAGGGGCCACAGCGCCTCAGATACGAAACAACAGATCCGTGAAAAAAACAAAACAACAACGGTCGTGTTCATGACCCCTAATCCCGATCATGTAAAATAAGTGAACTTAATATTTATATTATAATTCATCATTCATATGACATTTTCACGTATATTAATTAATTTCTGATGTTGCCATTGACATGGTACATTTCATAAAACACACCATCAAAGCACAAAAAATCAAGAACTTTTTTCACCAAGATTTTACTAATTTAAGATAACTTTCAACTCGACCAAATATAAAGTTTTGGACTCTGCCAATCAGCACCTTTTCAGAAGAATATTTTAGTTTTTTGTGTCTAAACTGACCTATCTGTAAACTCGATGATATATAGGTGATGACGTTCAGAATCATACCTAATAATGATCTAGCAAGAACACAGAGTTACAGTTAAATATTGTCCCCAGATGTTTTCAGAACATTCTGAAAAGTCCAATATGCCATAGCCAAAAATGTGCTGCTCAAAAAACTGTCCTCGAGCAAAAGATGATAAATTAACAAAATACAGATGGACAAAGATATCTCACATTCTAAATGGATTTTGTGCTATTGTAGACAAAAGATCCAAAGTAATCACACAATTTCATGTTCACTCATTTATTGTTTTCTTTATGTTTTTATTAATAAAAGAATTAAACCCCTTTATTTAAAGGGTGTATCTCACACGCCCTGAACCAGACTAGGCCTTCTATTAATTTTGTTTGCCCAAAATGGCTGTATTTCAAATACTTTAATAGAACCCCTGTATATACAGGGAGTATCTCACACATTCTGATCCACACTAGGCTGCAATTAAATTTAAATGGCTGTATTTCAAATACCTGAATAGAAGCCCTGTATTTAAAGGGTGTATTTCACACGCCCTGATCCACACTAGGATGCTATCAAAGAATTGTGCCCAAAATGGCTTTATTTCAAATAACTGAATAGAAAGACAGTATGTAAAGGCGGTATCTCACAATGACATCTGTAGCAAAGGCTGCCAACAAAAATTTTTGTTTGTTTAAATTTTAAGTTTGTTTAATAACTGAATTAGACAGCAGTATATAACCCTGGAATTTCCCACGTGCTGATGGTGCAAGGCCAGAAAAATAGTGGAATCTGGCAAAAAAAAGTGTGTTTTTAAAAACCCAGAAAATGATGGCTGTATTTCTAGCTTAAATTGCACACTGACTAAGGCCTCATGCACACGACAGTATTTTTTCACGGTCCGCAAAAACGGGGTCCGTAGGTCCGTGATGAGTGACCGTTTTTTCGTCCGTGGGTCTTCCTTGATTTTTGGAGGATCCACGGACATGAAAAAAAGAAGTTTTGGTGTCCGCCTGGCCGTGCGGAGCCAAACGGATCCGTCCTGAATTACAATGCAAGTCAATGGGGACGGATCCATTGACACAATATGGTGCCTTTTCAAACGGATCCATCCCCATTGACTTTCAATGTAAAGTCTGGAGTCCCTTTTATACCATCGGATCAGAGTTTTCTCCAATCCGATGGTATATTTTAACTTGAAGCGTCCTCATCACCATGGGAACGCCTCTATGTTAGAATATACTGTCGGATATGAGTTAGATCGTGAAAACTCATTTCCGACAGTATATTCTAACACAGAGGCATTCCCATGGTGATGGGGACGCTTCTAGTTAGAATATACTACAACCTGTGTACATGATTGCCCCCTGCTGCCTGGCAGCACCCGATCTCTTACAGGGGGCCATGATCAGCACAATTAACCCCTCTGGTGCCGCACCTGAAGGAGTTAATTGTACTATCATATCCCCCTGTAAGAGATCAGGGCTGCCAGGCAGCAGGGGGCAGACCCCCCCTCCCCTCCCCAGTTTGAATATCATTGGTGGCCAGTGCGGCCCCCTCCCTCCCTCTATTGTAATAATAGGTTGGTGGCACAGTGTGCGGCCCCCCGCCCCCCCCCCCCTTCCTCCCTCTATTGTAATAATTTGTTGGTGGCACAGTGTGCGGCCCACCGCCCCCCCCCCTTCCTCCCTCTATTGTAATAACTCGTTGGTGGCACAGTGTGCGCCTTCCTCCCTCTAT
This sequence comes from Bufo gargarizans, assembly GCF_014858855.1. Taxonomy (NCBI): domain Eukaryota; kingdom Metazoa; phylum Chordata; class Amphibia; order Anura; family Bufonidae; genus Bufo; species Bufo gargarizans. The sequence continues at coordinate 362,355,266 of NC_058081.1, read as the reverse complement.
TGTAATAATTTGTTGGTGGCACAGTGTGTGCCCCCCTCGGCCCCCCCCCCTTCCTCCTTCTATTGTAATAATTTGTTGGTGGCACAGTGTGCGCCCCCCATCGGCCCCCCCTCCCTCTATAGCATTAACAACATTGGTGGCCAGTGTGCGGCCTCCCATCCCCCCCCCCCCCGATCATTGGTGGCAGCGGAGTTCCGATCGGAGTCCCAGTTTAATCGCTGGGGCTCCGATCGGTAACCATGGCAACCAGGAAGCTACTTCAGCCCTGGTTGCCATGGTTACTTAGCAATAGTACAATAGTAGAAGATTCATACTTACCTGCTTGCTGCGATGTCTGTGTCCGGCCGGGAGCTCCTCTTACTGGTAAGTGACAGTTCTTTTAGCAATGCGCCGCACAGACCTGTCACTTACCAGTAGGTGGAGCTCCCGGCCGGACACGAACATCGCAGCAGCCAGCAGGTAACTATGAATCTTCTACTATTGTACTATTGCTAAGTAACCATGGCAACCAGGACTGCAGTAGCGTCCTGGTTGCCATGGTTACCGATCGGAGCCCCAGCGATTAAAATGGGACTCCGATCGGAACTCCGCTGCCACCAGAAAATTATGGCTGTATTTCTAGATTAAATTACACACTGACTAAGCCTGAAAATGCACCAGATGTAAATTGCCCCCCAAAAATAGATTTTTTTAAAAACAGATTATTTGTGCTGTTTTTAAAACTTGGATTTCAATGTCCCAAAAGCTCAGATGCAGTGCTGGTGCACTGAGCATGCATAAAATGGCTGCCGTTGCTGCCCACCTAACTGACTTATAAAAGTTATTTTTTTTCCATCACTGGGCTCAGGGCAGGATAAAAAAATTGTGCCCTGCACCCACACAACACAATGTATGTAGACCGCTGAGTTAGATTCACGTTTTGAGCAAAGATTCTCTCCTATTCTCTTCGTGAAATCACCAGCAGCATCCTCTCCCTACACTAAGCACAGCAGAGTGACGTGCAGCGCTACGTGACTCCAGCTTATATAGAGGTTGGGTCACATGCTACACTGGCCAATCACAGCCATGCCATTAGTAGGCATGGCTGTGATGGCTTCTAAGGGTACAGAGTTAAACACCTTTCAAAAAGCGCTGAGAAATCTCGAACACCGAACCCGAACTTTTACTGAAATGTTCGGGTTCCAAAAATCCAAAAGTTCCGTACGAACCCAAACTTTACATTTCGGGTTCGCTCAACCCTAACTACAGCATATTTAACATACTATTTGGGGGAGACAACCGCTTATATCAACTCCCTATTATAGCACAATCTCCTAGTGGTTGCCACTGTTACAGTTTTCAGCCACTAATTCCCAAGCACCTCTTCTGCCATGCCATGGTGGTTTGAGAGGCTGTGCAGCCATCTTGGATGACTGAAGTGGAGCCTCGGAACCGATGGATCTACAGCTGAAATGTCAATAAGGAGGTAAATGTTCTGCTCATTCTTGAACTGGATATCCACTTTAATACACATCAGCATTATTTAGCGCAAAGATATCAAACACAATGACTTAATATGTTGTATTTTCTCTTTCCATCAACCAGTCTGTCCAAAAATGGGACACAATACAATTGCAATGCAGAAGTATATAACTCAGCAAAACGAACACAGTCAGCCACAATATTTTGTAGGGTGGATGGTGCCACCCCCTACAAATCTAGGGGGTCATTTATCAAACTGCTTTAAAGTAGAACTGGCTTAGTTGCCCATAGCAACCAATCAGATGTCACCTTTCATATTGGACAGCTCCTTTGGAAAGGGAAAGGAAGAATCTGATTGGTTGCTAATGGCAACTAAGCCAGTTCTACTTTACATCAGTTTAATAAATGACCCCCATAGTGTGTTAATAGTGCATTCTTTAAGCAAGCTATGGGAAATATGCTTTGATGCATTATGTATCTTATGTTTAGTTATCTTAGCAACATTGTGCAAATGTGCAAGATACAACATTCACGTAGCATACAGCATGTTACTGGGCTCCCTAAAATATATTGTTTTCAAAAAATTAAACAGGAATCTTTCTAAAAATAGGAACAATGAGGCATGCATGGTCAGCTTATCCCCCATAAATAACAGTTATGTATTTAAAACATCAGACAGAGATTTCAGGGGATTCAAACCAGAAATACTTTTTTGTGAAAACTTGCTTGACTACAGTAGGATAAGGGAATCTATCTAGACGTTCCAAAACTCAAAGTGACCTTGCAGTTCATTGCTGTAAATGAAATCCTTCTGGACAGGAACTGCACAGCTAATATCCTTTAAATATTTTTAGCTTTTAGATATTTTAGATAATGTATTTTGCAACATAATAAGAAATGTGTGAATCAAGAGTTCTAAGTGAACATGGATATTACTATATACAAAAAAGAACAACAAAATAAGTTGTAACAAATATAATAATATCATAAAAGCAAAAGCTGATTATAGTTAATGATGAGCGAATTTTTAAAAAATTCGATTCGGCCGGATAGGCGAATTTTCCAAAAAGATTTGATTCGATCTGAATTTATTTGCAGGCGAATAACGTGAAAAAACTGCTATTTCCTGGCTGCAGAGAGCCTGTTTGGTGGTGGTGTAGAACACTGTGCCTTGCAGTAACATACATAGGGAGTCTGCTGTGAAATAAGGCCCCATGCACACGGCCGTTGTTCACAGCCGTGTGCGGGCCGTGGAACCGCGGCCTGGATCCCTCCTGAGAGCAGGAGCGCACGGCGTCACTGGTTGCTATGACGCCGTGCGCTCCCTGCTGCCGGCACAGTACAGTAATACACTGGTACGATCTATACCAGTGTATTACTGTACTGTGCCGGCAGCAGGGGGCGCACGGCGTCATAGCAACCAGTGACGCCGTGCGCTCCTGCTCTCAGGAGGGATCCAGGCCGCGGTTCCACGGCCCGCACACGGCTGTGAACAACGGCCGTGTGCATGGGGCCTAATACTGTGAGTCCGTATGACATGCAGATGACAGGCGTCGCTCTTAGAATCACTGCATACTTCACTTATTTGGGCAGTTACGGGGCCAAAACGAAACAAATAACTCAAGTATGAACTCAGCCTTACAGGTCGATGTTAGCATCAAGAAGAAGCGGACTCCTTTTACACACGCCGTCAGCTAATTCCACATAGATGTCTACAGAACCTGTTTGATTAAACGCTTATACAAGTAGAGCCCCCGACAGAGTGGAGAGGGTGTCAGCAGTAAGTTTGTGTTGACGTCACCGATTATTTTGCCCTTCGTCTGATCCGTCAGAACAATAACCCCCAAAAAACAGATCCTGTCTGTTGAGAATCTGCCTTCGGTCAGCATTTTGGTCAGTAATCCATCAGTATTGCTAATGCCTAAAAAAGCAGTAGTGGATCCAAAACAGAGATGACACGTCAATGGAATATTTGCATGTCATCTGTTTTTTGTACCCACTCTTGCTTTTGGCTACCAAATCATAAGCCAATCCTAATGGGGCCATCCCATACAGGCCTTACAGCTGCTATACAGACAGGATACATTGTGTGTCTCATTTTTCCTTCCTTCTGACAGATCACAAGAAGTGTCAAATAAATGATGATGTCAGCCAGGCCAAAAAGGCAAAATAGGGCCCAGTCATAAAGTGGGGAGGGTTGGAACAGCATGAGAAGTCTACAGAGTGGCCCTATGACATAGTGGTGAGGTGGAAGCAGCATGAGGAGGCCACAGAGTGGCCCAGTAACATGGTGGTGATGTGGCAGCAGCATGAGGAGGCCACAGAGTGGCACAATGACAGAGTGTGGAGGTGGCAGCAGCATGAGGAGGCCACAGAGTGGCAAGGTGACATAGTGTTGAGGTATAATCAGCAGCTTGAGGAGGCCACAGAGTGGCACAATGACAGTGTGGAGGTGGAAGCAGCAGCATGAAGAGGCCACAGAGGGGCAAGGTTACATAGTGTGGAGGTGGCAGCAGCATCAGGAGACCACAGAGTGACAAGGTGACAGAGTGTGGAGCTGGGTAGCATAACAGTACCCACTGACGATGGTGGGTGTAAGAATTAGCAATTGGCATCAGATGTGTGGCATCAGGTGGGTTGCAGCATCAGAATAGTAGGTGAGGCAGGTAGCCGGAATAAACTGGTCTCTTTTGTCAAGGTTTGGGTGAGGCAGCATGTATGATCTAATCTGATGTACGTATCAGGCATTAGTGGGTGGAAATCCAGGCTGATCTACGCCTGATTCATCTTGACAAAGGTAAGTCTCTCCACATTTTGGGTGGACAGGCGAGTTCTCCTTGGGGTAACTATGGCCCAAGACACACTAAACAACCGCTCTGATGCCACACTACTGCCGGCCAGGACAGCTTTTCCAGGGCAAACTCGGTCAGTTGCGGCCATAAATCTAGTTTGGGTGCCCAGTAGTCGAGCGGATCTTCGATTGTGGGTGGCAGGGTGGACTCCAAGTATGCCGTCAACACTTGGTTCAGGTTCTGCTCTATGTCTAGCTGCTGGTGAGTAGTTTCTTTACTAGGCGGGTGAAGATAGTTGCTCATCAGGAACTGTAGACTCAGGCTGCTGCTGATGGAGCTGGTACTGCTCCTGCCACCCCACCTCACCCACAGCCATGGCAGTGAAACATAAGCGCAGAGGGCCCCCCCAGTCAGACCTGCAAGAGGATGGACGATGGCGCAGATAGGCAGCGGCCAACTGACTACATAGTATGTCTCTATAGTAGTTCAGTTTGTCCTCCCTTTCAGTGGGTGTAAAAAAGGCCCCCATTTTGGACTGGTAGCAAGGGTCTAACATGGTGGAGATCCAGTAGTCATTCCTCTGGCGAATGGTGTGAATTCAGCTGTCACTACGCAAGCAAGTGAGCATGCATCAGGCCATTTGCGCAAGTGACTTGGAGGGACTCCCTGGCTCCATCTCCACTGCATACTGCCACGGTGTGCCTGGGTCATCTGCTTCGTCTTCCTCATCTCCCTCTTGCTCCTCTGGCTGCTCCTGCTCCTCGTCTCCTGTCACCTGTGTAGAAAAACCACCCATTTTACTACATATTGCTTGTCCTCCTTCTCCTCCTCCAGTTCAGCCTCCACAAGGCTCATGTGGCAGTGAGATGTAGGCACCACGTCTATAGTCCCCTGACCAGCCAGATTTACCATCATCTTTTCCAGGATATGAATCAGTGGAATGACGTTGTTCATGCCGTAGTCTTTGCAACTGACAAATAAAGTGGCCTCCTCAAAGGGCACGAGCAAACAGCAGGTGTCACGCATGAGATGCCATTGGCTAACATCAAAGTTACACAGGGCAGTACCTCTGTCCACTTGGATCATCAAGAAATTGTTTATGGCCTTTCTCTGTTCGTATAGTCGGTCCAACATATGGAGGGTGGATTTCCAACGGGTAGAAACGTTGCATATCAGCCTATGTTGGGGGACGCCATTCTGCCGCTGCAGCTCAAGGAGGGTGTGCTTGGCGGTGTAAGAGTGGCTGAAGTGCATGCAAAGTTTCCTGGCAATTTTTAGGATGTCTTGCAGATGGGTGGAAGACTTCAGGAACCACTTTACAAACAGATTTAACACATGCGCTATGCAGGTCGCATGGCTTGGCCCTCCTTGACGCAGCAACGGCACCATGTTCTTCCCGTTGTCAGTCACCATGGTTCCGAATTTGAGTTGTTGCGGAGAAAACTAGGGTTTTATTTCTTGATGAAGGACACATAGCAGTTCCTCCCCTGTGTGACTCCGTTCACCCAGGCAAACGAGGTGTAGAACAGCGTGACACCGCCGTGCCCTGGAATTAGTGATGTATGAGGAGGTCCATGACATAGTGGGAATAACTGAGACATGGCTGGATGATAGCTATGACTGGGCAGTTAATATACAGGGTTACAGTCTTTTTAGAAAGGGTCGCAAAAAACTGAGAGGGGGAGCAGTCTGCCTTTATGTAAAGTCCTGTCTAAAACTCACAGTCCGAAAAGATATAAGTAAGGGCATAAACATGTGGATTCACTGTGGGTAGAAATACATGGAGGCAAAGAAAATCTGCTACTAAACAAGATAGACGAGGAGGCAGATCATAATGATTTTGTTATTATTGGGGACTTCAACTACCCAGATATAGACTGGGAAACTGAAACCTGTATATCTCACAAAGCAAACAGGTTCTTGGCAATAACCAAAGACAACTACCTTTCACCAAACTGGTTCAGGACCCAACTAGAGGGACAGCCATACTGGACTTAGAATTAACCAATAGACCTGACAGAACAACAGATGTGCATGTTGAGGGACACCTGGGAAATAGTGACCATAAAGTAATAATCTTTCAATTGTCATTCAAAAGAGTGTTTATTTAGGGAGGAACAAAAATCCCAAATTCCAAAAAGGCAAAATTTAGCCAACTTAGGCTCCATTTACACATCCGTAACGTGCAACACGTACAGCGGCAATGTGCGTTCCGCATTTTGCGGACCACACATTGCCGAAACTAATAGAATATGCCTATTCTTGACCACATTTCCGGAGCCGGGCCGAACATCGTGCAGCCCCATAGAAATGAATGGGTCTGCAATTCCGTTCCGCAAAATACGGAACAAAATTGCGGACGTGTGAATGGACCCAAAATGAAATATTTTCAAAAGCATCCTAAAATCTAATTGTGAGAGGTACATACCTTATGGGAATAAAAGATTAAGAAACAAGAAAAAATAACAATGTGGATTAATAGAACTGTAAGGAAAGCAATAATTGACAAAAAGTGACAAATTTTTAGTGAACAGCAAACTGTTGAAACCAGTGTCAGGCAGCTGCTGCCAAGGCCAAAAAGATAATGAGTTGCATCAAAAGGGGCATAGATGCCCGTGATGAGAACATAGTCCTACCACTTTACAAATCACTAGTCAGACCACACTGTGTAAAATTCTGGGCTCCTGTGAGCAAGGCAGACATAGCAGAGCTGGAGAGGGACCAGAAGAGGGCAACTAAAGTAATAACTGGAATGGGGGACTACAGTGCCCTGAAAGATTATCAAAATTAGGGTAATTCACTTTAGAAAAAAGTCAACTGAGGTGAGATAACTATGTATAAATATATCAGGGGTCAGTACAGAGATCTCTCCCATTATCTGTTTATCCCCAGGACTGTGACTGTGACGAGGGGACATTCTCTGCGTCTGGAGGAAAGAAGGTTTGTACACAAACATAGAAGAGGATTCTTTACGGTAAGAGCAGTGAGACTATGGAACTCTCTGCCTGAGGAGGTGGTGATGGTGAGTGCAATAAAGGAATTCAAGAGGGGCCTGGATGTATTTCTGGAGTGTAATAATATTACAGGCTATAGCTTCTAGAGATGGGTCGTTGATCCAGGAAGTTATTCTGATTGCCTGATGGGAAAATTGGCTTCTACTTTACAGGGTCTTTTTTGCCTTCCTCTGGATCAACTTGCGGGATAACAGGCTGAACTGGATGGACAGATGTCTTTTTTTGGCCTTATAAACTATGTTACTATGTTACATGTGGTATGTTGGAGAAGCACTGTGAATTGTCACTGCAGTGGATACTGAGGACATGGTGGAGGATGAGGAGGCAGACATTGTTGCAGGACAAGCAGCCTGAGAACGTGGAGGCGGAAGCAGCGTCACCTGGCCAAGTTGCTGGTGTGGCTGGGCAAGAACCACATTTACTCAGTGGGCTGTAAAGGACATACATTGTCCTTGACCGTAGTTTTAGCTACCAACTAATTTTCCCCTCAAAAAATTGTATCACAAACAAATTTCACCACTGAATGGCTAATCTACGCAATTACTCAGTCCCTACAAAGGAAAGTCTACATTCTCCGATCAATTTTCCCAAAAAAGGCTGTATCACAAAACAATTTCACCACTGAATGACAATGTAAATTCACAGCAGAACAGCTAATAACACATACTTATTTTTGCTATTAATACAGCGCAACAATGTCTGTATAAAAAAATGTAAATTCACCACAAAACGGCTAATAACACGTACTTATTTTTTCCATTAATAAACACCAACAATGGCTGTATAACAATGTTAGTTCACTGCAAACCGGCTAATAAGACATATTCCTTTTTCTATTAATACATTCCCAAAAAATTAATATAACAATCACAATTTACCGCAGAATGGCTAATAGAACGAATGTATCTATCCTATTACTACACTCAGTAAATAGCTGTAGTGCAATGGATCTTCACAACTAAATGGCAAATATTTTTTTTTTTTACCACTAATACACGCCAAAAAGGTCTGTATTTTTCTCACTTCAGCACACAATAGCTAATAATCCCTTTTTCTTTGTCCCTACTAATACACGCCAAAAAGGGCTTTAGAACATATGACTGGGGCATTGAACAGCATATAATACTTTTTTTGCCACTAATACACGCCAAAAAGGGCTGTACATTTCTCACTTCATCATATAACGGATAATAAGCCACATTTTTAATAAACAACATAAAAAAAGGAACATATAACTGCGGATAACATATAACTTTGAAACATATAACTGCGGCTGTTAATGGCAAATAATACTTTTGCTACTAATACATGCTAAAAGGGCTGATATTTTCACACTTCCCCACACAACGGCTTATAAGCCATATTTCTTTTTTCCCACTAATATACGCCAAAAAGGGCTTTAGAACATATACTATAACTGCGGCCATGAACAGCAAATAATACTTTTTTTTGCCACCAATATACGCCAAAAAGAGCTGCAATTTTCCCATTTCACCACTTAACGGCTAATAAGCCACTTTTTTCCCCTACTAACACACGGAAAAAAAAGGCTTTAGAACATATAACTGGTGCTGTGAACGGCATATAATACTTTTTTTTGCCACTAATACACGCCAAAAGGGCTGTAATTTTCACACTTCACCACACAACAGCTAATAGGCCCTTTTTATTTTTCACCACTAACATTCGCCAAAAAGGGCTTTAGAACATATAACTGCGGCCGTGAACAGCAAATAATCCTTTTTTTTTGCAACTCATACAGGCCAAAAAGAGCTGTAATTTTCCCACTTCAACACACAACGGCTAATAAGCCTTTAATCTTTTTGCCCACTAATAAACTAAAAAAAAAGGCTTTAGAACATATAACTGTTACCATGAACGGCAAATACGTTCCCCCCCCCCCCCCCCCCCCACTAATAAAGACCAAAAAGGGCTGTAAATTTCTCACTTCACCACATAATGGCTTTTTTTTCACCTACTAATACACAACAAAAAAAGGCTTTACAACATATAACTGTGGCTGTGAACGGCAAATAATACTTTGTTTGCTATTAATACATGCCAAAAAATACCTATTTCTTTGCGACTAATACACGGCAAAAAGTACCTTTCGAACATAGAACTGTACTGCTGTACCGCAAATATATATTTTTGCCCACTAATACACACCAAAAAGGGCTGTAAGTTTCTCACTTTACCACACAACGCCTAATAAGCCCTCTTTCTTTTTCCCCACTAATATACGCCAAAAGGGACTCTAGAACATATAACTGCGGCCGTGAATGGCAAATAATACTTTTTTTTGCCACTAATACATGCCAAAAAGAGCTGTAGTTTTCCTACTTCACCACACAACGGCTAATAAGCCTTTTTTCTTTTTCCCCACTAATACACGCCAAAAAAAGAACATATAAATGTGTCCGTGAACGGCAAATAACGTTTTTTTTTGCCACTGATACACACCAAAAGAGTTGTAATTTTCCCACTTCACCACATAACGGCTAATAAGCCCTTTTTTATTTTCCCCACTAATAAACGGCAAAAAGGGCTTTAGAACATGTACTGTAACTGCGGCCCTGAACAGCAAATAATACTTTTTTTTGCCACTAATACACGACAAAAAAACGCTTTAGAACATATAACTGCTGCTGTGAACGGCAAATAATACTTTTTTTGCCACTAATACACGCCAAAAGTGCTGTCATTTTCACACTTCACCACACAACGGCTATTAAGCCGTTTTTCTTTTTCCCCACTAATACACGCCCCAAAAAAGCGTTAGAACATATAACTGCGGCTGTGAATGGCAAATATATTTTTTGCCACTAATACACCCTTAAAAGGGCTGTAGTTGTCTCATTTCAACACACAACTGCTAATAAACCCTTTTTATTTTTCCTTACTAATACATGCCAAAAAGGGCTTTAGAACATATAACTGCGGCCGTGAATGGCAAATAATACTTTTTTTGCCACTAATACATGCCAAAAAGAGCTGTAGTTTTCCTACTTCACCACACAACGGCTAATAAGCCTTTTTTCTTTTTCCCCACTAATACACGCCAAAAAAAGAACATATAAATGTGTCCGTGAACGGCAAATAACGTTTTTTTTTTTGCCACTAATACACACCAAAAGAGCTGTAATTTTCCCACTTCACCGCATAACGGCTAATAAGCCCTTTTTTATTTTCCCCACTAATAAACGGCAAAAAGGGCTTTAGAACATGTACTGTAACTGCGGCCCTGAACAGCAAATAATACTTTTTTTTGCCACTAATACACAACAAAAAAACGCTTTAGAACATATAACTGCTGCTGTGAACGGCAAATAATACTTTTTTTGCCACTAATACACGCCAAAAGTGCTGTCATTTTCACACTTCACCACACAACGGCTATTAAGCCGTTTTTCTTTTTCCCCACTAATACACGCCCCAAAAAAGCGTTAGAACATATAACTGCGGCTGTGAATGGCAAATATATTTTTTGCCACTAATACACCCTTAAAAGGGCTGTAGTTGTCTCATTTCAACACACAACCGCTAATAAACCCTTTTTATTTTTCCTTACTAATACATGCCAAAAAGGGCTTTAGAACATATAACTGCGGCCTTGAATGGCAAATAATAATTTTTTTTGCGCCTAACACACGCCAAAAAGAGCTGTAATTTTTCCACTTCACCACACATTGGCAAATAAGCCCTTTCTCTTTTTCACCACTAATACACGCCAAAAAAAGGCTCTAGAACATTTAACTGCGGCCATGAACGGCAAATAAAGTTGTTGATTTTGCTACTAATACACGCCAAAAAGGCTTTAATTTTCTCAATTCACCACACAACGGCTAATAAGCCCTTTTTTTCCCTCACTAATACACAGCAAAAAGAGGCTTTAGAACATATAACTGTGGCAATGAACGACAAATAATATTTTTTTGCCACTAATACACGCCAAAAAGGGCTGTCATTTTCTCACTTTACCACACAACAGCTAATAAGCCCTTTTTCTTTTACCCCTCTAATACACGCCAAAAAGAGGCTTTAGAACATATATCTGCGGCTGTGAACCGCAAATAATAAATATTTTTTGCCACTAATACATGTCAAAAAGGGCTGTCATTTTCTCACTTCACCACACTAAGGCTAATAAGCCTTTTTCTTTTTCCCCACTAATACAGGCCAAAAAAGGCTTTAAAGCATATTAATGCAGTCGTGAACGGCAAATAAATATTTTTTTTAGCCACTAATACACACCAAAAAGGGTTTTACTTTTCTCACTTCACCACACAACGGCTAATAAGCCTTTTTTCCTTTTTCCCACTAATACACGTAAAAAAAACAGGCTTTAGAATATATAACTGCGGTTGTGAACAGCAAATAATACTTTGTTTGCCACGAATATATGCCAAAAGGACTGTAATTTTCAAACTTCACCACACAACGGCTAATAAGCCACTTTTCTTTTTCCCCACTAATACACAGCAAAAATCGTTTTAGAACATATAACTGCGGCCATGAACGGCAAATAATACTTACCAATACACACCAAAAGGGCTGTAATTTTCACACTTCACCACACGACTAATAAGTCATTTTTCTTTTTCCCCACTAATACAGGCCAAAAAATGAACATATAACTGCGGCTGTGAACAGCAAATAATAAATTTTTTTGCCAAAAGGGGCTGTAATTTTCTCACTTTAACACACAACGGCTAATAAGCCCTTTTTATTTTTCCTTACTCTTACACGCCAAAAAGGGCTTTAGAACATATAACTGCAGCCATGAATGGCAAATAATACTTATTTTTTGCCACTGATACAAGCCAAAAAGAGCTGTAATTTTCCCACTTCACTACACATTGGCTAATAAACCCTTTTTCTTTATCCCCACTAATACACGCCAAAAAAAGGCTCCATAACAGGCATCCTCAAACTGCAGCCCTCCAGCTGTTAAACTATAACTCTCACAACGCCCTGCTGTAGGCTGATACCTGTAGGCTGTTCGGGCATGCTGGGAGTTGTAGTTTTGCAACAGCTTTTTTTTGCCACTATTACACGCCAAAAACGGCTTTAATTTTCTCACTTCATCACACAACGGCTAATAAGCCCTTCTTTTTTCTCACTAATACATAGCTAAAAGAGGCTTTAGAACATATAACTGTGGCCATGAAGGCAAATAATGCATTTTTTTTGCCAGTAATACACGCCAAAAAGAGCAACAATTTTCCCACTTCACCACACAACAGCTAATAAGCCGTTTTTCTTTTTCCCCACTAATACACGCCAAAAAAAGGCTTTAGAACATATAAGTGCGCCTGTAAACAGCAAATAATACTTTTTTTGCCACTAATACGCTTAAAAGGGCTGTAATTGTTTTACTTCAACACACAACGGCTGATAAACCCTTTTTACTTTTCCCTACTTATACACGCCAAAAAGGGCTTTAGAACATATAACTGCGGCCGTGAATGACAAATAATACATATTTTTTGCCACTAATACACTCCAAAAAGAGCTGTAATTTTCACCACACATTGGCAAATAAACCCTTTTCCCCACTAATACACGCCAAAAAAAGGTTTTAGAGCATTTAACTGCAGACGTGAACGGCAAATAATACTTTTTTTTGCCACTAATACACCCCAAAAAAAGACCTTACAACATATAATTGAGGCTAAGAACAGCAAATAATATTTTTTTTGCCACTAATACACGCCAAAAAGGGCTTTAATTTTCTCACTTCACCACAAAACGGCTAATAAGCCCTTTTTCTTTTACCCCACTAATACACGCCAAAAAGAGGCTTTAGAACATATATCTGTGGCCGTGAACGGCAAATAATATTTTTTTTTGCCACTAATACATGCCTATAAGGGCTGTAATTTTCTCACTTCACCACACAAGGGCAAATAAGCCTTTTTCTTTTTCCCCACTAAAATACGCCAAAGAAAGACCTTATAACATATAACTGAGGCTATGAACAGCAAATAATATTTTTCTTGCCACTAATACACACCAAAAAGGGTTGTAATTTTCTCACTTAACACACAACGGCTAATAAGCTCCCCCCCCCCCCCCCCACTAATATACAACAAAAAATGGCTTTAGAACATATAACTGCGGCCGTGAATGACAAATAATACATATTTTTTGCCACTAATACACTCCAAAAAGAGCTGTAATTTTCACCACACATTGGCAAATAAACCCTTTTCCCCACTAATACACGCCAAAAAAAGGTTTTAGAGCATTTAACTGCAGACGTGAACGGCAAATAATACTTTTTTTTGCCACTAATACACCCCAAAAAAAGACCTTACAACATATAATTGAGGCTAAGAACAGCAAATAATATTTTTTTTGCCACTAATACACGCCAAAAAGGGCTTTAATTTTCTCACTTCACCACAAAACGGCTAATAAGCCCTTTTTCTTTTACCCCACTAATACACGCCAAAAAGAGGCTTTAGAACATATATCTGTGGCCGTGAACGGCAAATAATATTTTTTTTTGCCACTAATACATGCCTATAAGGGCTGTAATTTTCTCACTTCACCACACAAGGGCAAATAAGCCTTTTTCTTTTTCCCCACTAAAATACGCCAAAGAAAGACCTTATAACATATAACTGAGGCTATGAACAGCAAATAATATTTTTCTTGCCACTAATACACACCAAAAAGGGTTGTAATTTTCTCACTTAACACACAACGGCTAATAAGCTCCCCCCCCCCCCCCCACTAATATACAACAAAAAATGGCTTTAGAACATATATATAACTGCCCCGCACAAGGGCTAATAAGACCCCCAATAACAAGAATGGTTTGCTGGAGTTTCAGAGGTATTGTAAACCTGAAATGAGCAGCAGTATAATGGAAATTTGGATCCACAGTCAGTGCAGCAAGGTGTAATAGGATTGTTCCTATTACCCAGGTTATAAACACCCCTATTGAACCCTGGTCTGCTTCAATACTGTGGAATAATTCCTCCCTATGCTTTCCCTACACTGCTAATGCTCTTTCCCTGAACTTCTGTTGAGCAAAATATAAGTTTTGACGTTTTTCCTAGCACTGTCCCTAGCACCTGCTGATGTCTCTCCCTGCACTAAGCACACTGGTAAATGGCTGAATCCAAGATGGCTGAGGCTTCTTAAAGGGCTGTGAAATCACAGTGCTGGCTGGCTGCTGATTGGCTGCATGCGTGGCATTGTGGGTGATTCCTCGTTCCCAGAGTTCCTTGCTCCATGTCCTTACATGTGCAGCAGCCATTTTAGGAAAAAATGTGATTCGTTACCACGAAGCATGTGGATATTTGGATTTGTTGCGAATCGAATAATTGCTGAAATTCGGATCAAATTCCTCTTCGTCAGCTTTGATTCGCTCTTCTTTAATTAATAGTATACCATGGTCAGATTCTATAATCGCTTCATCTTAATTACCCAGAGATCATACTTTTCTTTTATAGGTCATTGTCTCTTATGGACTGACATGAGTCCCCTCCATTATGTTAGCGTGGCACTACAGATGAGTCCCCTCCATTATGTTAGCATGGCACAGCAGTCCAGACTGTGTTTTTCAGTGCATCTTTGCATGCTGACAACAGGGTAACAGGGAACAGTAAACTAAAAATGGTGATCTGCATTCTGCACTCCTTATGTGCACTACTAGTTCATGTATTACTGCAGATATTAGTCCAGAATTGTGGTGAGTCCCTTTAAACATATAAGATATTTAAAGGGTTTGCTCAAGTTGTGCCTTTCCCTTATTTCCTCAAGACTATACAAATTAAGTTATTTAAGTCTTTCTAAAAAGGTTTTATGGTTTAGACCTTGCATCATTTTTGTAGTGATTCTTTGGACTCTATCAATTCCAAAAATAGGAGAAGATAATGAGGCGGCACTTACCCAGCAGTAGTAAATCCAAAGATCCTTTATTTCATCTGGGATGCGAGTAACACTTTACTAGCAGAGTATGCAGGGGCGGACAGCAATTCTTACATGCACAGCGGCGATGGCCGCTTCGCGCACAAATGCGCCTCTTCAGCCCGCTGACGTAAGTGCGTGCAAACATGCTGCCTTTTAACAACCATGTGGGAGGTTGTCATGACAACACATGATGCCCTATCCCCCTTCTGGTGAAAAATACTATAAAAAGACAAATTGTCTATCATTAATAACAGTACAGTGCAACATTAGGGACATCACAGAAATACACTGAGATCATTACGGTCATTCAGTCCGAGTTCACCTAGGGCATTCGCACGCAGAATCCACCTAGCTTCTCTCTGTAGTAATAACCTATGCCTATCTCCTCCTGCAGGGGGATTAGGTACTAGTTTGATACCAGCAAACTCAAGAGTTCTACAATCACCATTATGTGTCTCCCTCATATGTTTTATAAGTCTAGGGCAGCCCTTACCTGATTGTATGGAATTCACATGTTCTCTAATCCTCTCAAAGAGGCATCTGATGGTTTTGCCTATATAGAAATTACCGCAGCCGCATGAGATCATCTACACTACAAAGGTATTCCTGCAGGTAATAAAATCTGTAACCGTATGTTGTGTACCTCCAAAACTAAGGACAGTCTTCTGGGAATTATACCTGCAAAAAGAGCAGTTGCCACATTTATAATTGCCTTTGGGTCTTCTCTCATGTAACCAGCTGTGATTTTTATCCTGGATAAAACGGCTTCTCACCAACCTGTCTCTAATGGTGTGACTCTTTCTAAAAGTGACTAATGGTCTATCTGCATATTCTTCAAGTGCATCATTCCTTCTGATAATCTCCCAATGTCTGTATATAGTCTTCCTTATAACCTCCGCCATCGGGCTAGATTGGAGGACAGATGTGTGTTCACCACCACCGCATCAAACTATTCTTGTTGATTACATCTTTATGATTTGGTCTGGTCTGGTTCTTGGAGGTTCTAAACTTGAGTTTTTGGACGAGATGGTCACTAGTGGGCACCGTAAACCGACTGCGACCAACTCCTTGCTCCACCACGACAGTTTTCATCCGCATCTAGTAAAGAAGTCGGTCCCTTACGGGCAATTTATTAGACTTAGGCGCATTAATAGTACCTGTGAGGGCTTTGAGAAACAAGCCATGGAATTGGTAGAATGACTGAGTAAGAGGGTTTACCCTTAAGAGATGTAAGATGTAGCCCTGGAAAGTTCTCCCAGAGTGATCTTCTTACTAGTAGGAATAGACCTTCAGATAGAAGTAAGTTCAGTAATGAAGGACAGGTCAAGAAAAAGAGGTTTGTGTTTTCCTTTTAATTCAGCCCGATGGCGAAAAAAGACTATATACAGACATTGGGGGATTATGAGAAGGGATGATGCACTTGCAGAATATGCAGATAGACCATTAGTCACTTTTAGAAAGAGTCACACCATTAGAGACAGGTTGGTGAGAAGCCGTTTTATCCAGGATAAAAACCGAAGCTGGTTACATGAGAGAAGACCCAAAGGCAACTATAAATGTGGCAACTGCTCTTTTTGCAGGTATAATTCCCAGAAGACTGTTCTTAGTTTTGGAGTCATGTGTTGTCATGACAACCTCCCCCTGGGTTTTTAAAAGGCAGCGTGTTTGAACGCGCTTACGTCAGCGGCCTGAAGAGGCGCATTTGTGTGGAAACGGCCATCGCCGCTGTGCATGTATGAATTGCTGTCCGCCCCTGCATACTCTGATAATAAAGTGTTACTCGCATCCCAGATGAAATAAAGGATCTTTGGATTTACTACTATTTCTGGAATAGGAGAAGATAATGGTCTGTCTGGTTGAAGGCGTTGCACCACTGAATTACAGTTTAACAAGGGTACGCTGGACGTCCGTGTCTGAATGATCTGTGCATAGGGGGTTATCAGGGAATGCGAGTTGTGCCGCCCGGCTTCTTTTCCATTTATTCAATTCAATTTATTCAATATCAATACCTTTGTGTAGGTGAGACCTCCAGAACTGAACACAATACTCTAGATGTGATTGCACTATTGCTCTATACCATTGGATCATAATCTCAGGGAGAACTACAGCCATCACAGACTGGAGTTCTTAAAGAACCTTGGGGTGGATACGAACTGAACCCATTGCCCTATTTAACTTAAACATCAGCCTTGAAAAATGCTGGAGCACTGCCCTTAAAACTGGAGGTAATGGTCACCCAAACATGTTGGGGGTCATTTACGAAGCTTAAATGCGCCTAAATTAGGCATATTTCAGGCACACGGCAGCTTCACCCCACTCACGGCAGTTCTAAAATTGTGGCATGGCATGGGTGGAAACGGGCCGGCAGGCCCATCTCATTTACCATTTTCTACGCCTGTTTTACGCGTAGAAAATGGTCAAAATGTCAGACAGATGGGAAGCTGTCTTACATTTAGAACTGGTGCTGGATGTGCCGAAGTTATGGAGAGGGTGGGACCTCTTCATAACTTTTTGAAAGATATTGGGATCTGCACACTTTAAATGGAGTGGGTGCTCATAGAGGATCAAGAATCTAATAGCAATACGTGTGGTGTGCTATAGATCGCTACCTCTTCATAACTTTGGCAGAACCACTGCCAGCTTAGGGGTTTATTAATCACAAAAAAGTTCCAAACCGTGGTGTTGCAATGGTTTTTCCGCTGTGGGTCCCAGAAGTGAAGTGGGTTCAATTTACAATATCAACCTGCGTTTTTTCGGGTCCGCGCAATTTTTTTACTAATTCCTCCTCTCTCAGAAAGATCTTCCAATTATGTAAGCACTAGTGGAATGCCCGTATACTCCAAATCTTCCTCTTTCCACCACAGCTCCTGTAGGAAAAGAGCACCAATAGTGTAGCACAGTAAATGCTTCTCACCTGCACCTTTCTCTATTATGCTCACAGGGGCAGGTGGAAATCAGGCCCTCAGACACAGAAGACACCACAAATCCTCTGATGTTCTTTTTCCTTAATGGTTCTATATGACATAAAAGCTCCAATAGTAAAGAGCCGCTATTCAGTAGATAAAATCTTTTTTAATAATACTCACAAATGTAGGTGGACACACAAGCGAATAAAACAAATAGCAGCCATTCGCTCCTGCCCGACCCGGTTTTCGCTCCAAAGCTTCATTAGGGGCGTAACCTAAAATCCCTCACCCCGTCTTTAAATACCCCATCCCTTCCCCCATTTCCATCTAAAACACCAAGAAAACAGTAAAAATTTAATTCTTCATAATTCTTTCTCTTTTTAAAACCACCTATCCACATTAATACCTTGTCTATAAATTGCAATTTTCTTTAGATGTTCCTTTCATTCATCCATAAATATTCTTTTGTCCGCATCCATCCGGGTCACATGTTTTATTTCATAAATCCCCTTATACTATGTATTACACACTAGTCAGGGTCACATGTCCTATTCTAACCTATCCTAAACCAGCTGGCACACACACCCTCTCCCGCTTACTCCAGCATCCATTCTTCTGAAGTCCAACTATCTTCTTAACCTTAGATGACGTAGTTCATACCTAGCTACAAGGTATGTGTTTGCAGAATCATCCCTGGTGTAGGGGAACTACGCTTCCATGATGTCTCAACTCAATCTACAAGGCGGGGAGCGAGATCAAACTCCACATTAAGACCTTTTGGTTGAAGTGTGTCTAATTCATAAATCCATTTAACTTCGCATCGATGTATCTTTGCCACAATATTCCCTCCTCTCCAATTGTTTTTCACTACTTCCACCCCCATGAACTTTAACCCTTTAAAATTGCGGTTTATAGACAGGGTATTAATGTGCATAGGTTGTTTTAAGAAGAGGAAGAATTATGAAGAATTACATTTTTACAGTTTTCTTAGTGTTTTAGATGGAAATGGGGGAAGGGAGGGGGTATTTAAAGACGGGATGTGGAATTTTAGGTTACACCCCTAATGAAGCTTTGGAGCGAAACCCGGGTAGGCAGGAGCAATAGGCTGCTATTTGTTTTATTCACTTGTGTGTCCACCTACATTTGTGAGTATTATTAAAAAAAGATTTTATCTACTGAATAGCGGCTCTTCACTATTGGAGCTTTTATGTCATATAGAACCATTAAGGAAAAAGAACATCAGAGGATTTGTGGTGTCTACTGTGTCTGAGGTGCCTGATTTAAACCTGCCCCTGTGAGTATAATAGGGAAAGGTGCAGGTGAGAAGCATTTACTGTGCTACACTATTGGTGCTCTTTTCCTACAGGAGCTGAAGCGAAAGAGAAAGATTTGGAGTATACAGCATTCCACTAGTGCTTGCATCATTGGAAGATCTTTCTGAGAGAGGAGGAATTAGTGAAAAATCACGCGGACCCGAAAAAAAGCATAGGGGTTTATTAAAACCGGCGTCTAAAACGCTGGTCTCAATAAATGTGTGTAAAACCCCAGAGTTGTGTTACTAAACTCTTTTACCTCGCTACAATCTCTTAAGAACTTTAACATTGTTATCTAATGTGATTTTATATAATATCCTCACAAATGTGCATTGTAAACCTTGTTAAATGTATGTTGCTGTAATTTCCATGTTCACCAGCGGGTGGCAGCAATGTATTAGCAAGGAGTCAGTTTCAGTTTAGTGTTTCTAGACTGGAATAGTTCATTCCAGTTTAGCTCCCCCCTCTGTGAGCAAAGTGGGTTGTTCCCACATCCTGCCTCATGGGGAGGGAAGGAAGTTAAGTTTGAGTGTAGCCCACCCCCTGCTAGGGGTAGGGTGTGCGTGCTAGGAGCTCCCAGATATAGGGAATCAAGCCAGGATCGTGTCTCGGCTGAGACATTGATCATCATCCCCAGCCTGAGCCTTGCAGCCTCAGCTGGAAGATGCAAGCAGACAACTCCAGTTCCAGGAAGAAGCATACCCTGTGCAAATTCCTGCCACAGTTTAGAGTTAACAAGCAGACGTCCTTTCCTGCAAAGCTCCAGGTACATGATAGAGCAGAAGATATATTCCTGCCACACATTGCCAATACCTGCTGGGACCTAAGACTAAAGCTGTACCTTGCTTGGGTGAAAGCTACTCTCAGTAAAGACAAGTTGGAACTTTACCAAAGGTCTGGATCTCAATTACTGCTGCAAATCCCTCTATTACTCCTACTAGCACCACACTTTTATTGCAAGTGAGCCACTATCATACAGAGACATTACACCACTCTGACATTCCTAACCTGGGGCGTGAGTTATAGCATCTTGGAGGTCCCTGTAACAGCACCCTGCGCACGCTGCAATTGGCGTCATGAACAAACTATAGACTATTATACCCATATCCTGACCCACTGCATAATTTGGCATCCGTATAACTTTACCCACGGTCCGGCTCATTGCATGTGCCCCATTATGTCTCTGAAAGACAATATTAAACAAATGTTGCTATTCAAATGTTCAGTGACAGCTTTATTCTGATCATTATAGTTATTTTCTATTTTCTGTATGTCAACACTTTTTATTTCTTTCACTAACTTGGAGTGGTTGTATTCGCGCCTTTACCAATTTTTGTCATTTCTTTCTCCTTTAATGCTTTAGTGAAGTTACTTTTCTAGTTTCTTTATACCTCTTTTATGCAAGTTTCTTTTATTTTACTATTTTGCTTTCTTCTTTTGTGAACCATAGTAGTTTCCTCCTCTTTTTTACTTATACAAATTTCTATGAAAGTTTAGTTGACTTTAAGTTGGATATTTTTAATAGTATCCACAAAGTACTTGCTTCTAATATTTTATCCAACCCTTTTTATACATTTCAAATGCTCATCCATTTCTTTGAAAAGAGGATGTGTTCACAATACAAAGATACCACTATTTCCATGTAACACTTGTTGGGTCACTCTTAGTTGTAGTAATTTACCTTTACAGTCAGTTTCTAGGTGATCTAAGTTAAGGTTCTTTTAGTATGACAGTATATATAAGGATGTGTAACCAGTACAGTAGCTTATGCTGGTTCAGGAATTCTTGGCACAGAGACATTGCAGTAAGCCCTGGATTTCATGAGGTGTAATTGGATTTCCTGAATTACTTGTGACAGCTGTGGAGAGGAGTCTGCACTGTCACTGTGTATGCCTCTCCAGCTGCATAGCACTGGCATGTCCGAGAAGGAAGGGGGATATGTGCAGCAAAAAGAAAGAAAGGGAGAAGAAAGAATGAAGTAAAATATGGGCAGATGTGAAAAGGGGCTTTTTTCATATGAGGGGAGGAGGCTTTTGCTGACTGAATGTGCAGGCTTGAGCTGCAGGATGATGAAATACATCAGTGTGATTAGCACGTATACATCCTAGGACAGTTTAGGCTCACAATGAATGCAGATGTAACTGGAAAACTAAGCATTCCCTGCATATGCAAAAACATAGAAGTGGTCACTTCACCATCACTAAAGCCACATTGTACTGTAGCACCACTATTGAAATGAGCTAAAATATTGCATCACTTTCAGTTGGTCTGATGCAATGCAACTGCAATACATTATGTAACCAAAGCCGAATGCATATAGGGTAATGTCCTTGCAGTGTAGTTATATTATATGGTGCCTATATATTCACATATCGTATATTGGACATCCCTATCGTATTCCCTATCATGGCCATTTGCAGTCACTTCATCTAGGGACATCAGGGATGTGGACATATTTAAGGGGGTTTCTGGGTTACAGATGTTGATGGACTATACTTAGGATAGGACATCAGTATCAGATTGGTAGGGGTCCATTCACAGCAGCAGCCACTTGTGCTGGAATTAAAATAGAGGACAGAGCGGGAGCACCGTCCACTGTGCTGTGGCTGTGCCAGGTTCAAGTGAATGGGAGTTGAGCTATAGTAACCCAGTAGACCCATGACACTATGGAAGGAGCTGTGTTTCCGGCTTTGATCTCTGTGTTAGTTCCAGCACAGTCAGCTGCTGTGGACAGCTAAACGATGGGAGTGGTGGGATAGAGATGACTTATCCTAAAGCCTCTTGCACACGACCGTATGGATTTTTCAGTATTTTGCGGCCCGCAAAAAATACTGATGACATCCGTGTGCATTCCGTTTTCTGCGGAACTGAACAGCTGGCCCCTGATGTGACAGTACTATCCTTGTCCGTTATGCGGACAATAATAGAACATGCTCTATCTTTGGAATGGAAAAACGGAAATACGGAAACGAAGGCATACGGAGTACCTTCCTTTTTTTTGCAGATCCATTGAAATGAATGGTTCTGTATATGGTCCATAAACGGAAAGCAAAAAACGGAACGTAAATGGAAAAAAAAAACGTTCATGTGCAAGAGGCCTAAGCGTCCATTCACACGTCTGTGGTGTGTTGCGGACCCGCAAATAGCGGATCCGCAACACACCCAGCCGGCACCCCGTATAGAAATGCCTGTTCTTGTCCGCAGCTGCGGACAAGAATATGACATGTTCTATCTTTTGTGGTGCTGCGGACCGGAAGATCGGGGCTGTGCTCCGCTGTCCGCATCCATTCCATCCCCATAGAGAATAAATGGGTCCGCACCCGTTCCGTAAAATTGTGGAACGGATGCGGACCCATTTGCGGACGTGTGAATGGACCCTAAGGGTAGAGCAAAGTAAATATGTGGGGACAGCACCAATGCCCAATAGTTAATCCACAGCTGCACAGCTACCAGTAGAAGGACTAATCACCGCTCAATCTGTAAAGAATAAGAAACATGTAGCTAGCATGTTCACCTTGCTTTTCCAAATCCATCATACATAAGAACAGCCTGTTCCTGTATGTACTGACAGATTTTGAATAAAAGACGCAAGGTGGAGATGCTGGCTACATGCTTCTTATCCTAAGGGCAGGTGATCAATATATAACTGGGGGAAAAACATTAAATATCTGTATATACAAGAGATAAACCACTGAAGGAATAACGTCTTGCTCCCTTCCTGTACAGGAACCCTGCTATTACATTGTGGATATAGCATTACAATACAGGCATCACAAACAATGGAGCAGATTAGAAGAAACTCAGAAGACATTATGGGGTACATTAACCATTTTCATTTGCACCAATGTCCTCTTAAACCCAAGTAAACCAGAAAGAAATTTGCTCAAATAAAGAATTACCGTATTTTTCGCCGTATAAGACGCACTTTTTCTTCCCCCAAAATGGGGGGAAAATGCCCCTGCGTCTTATACGGCGAATGCAGTCAGTTTTACATCGCTGGCAGCGATGTAAAGCGAGCGGGGACTCTGGGAGGGACTGGGAGGAGGAGCTGGGGCCGGCAATAGCGGCGGGGCGGTGCAGTCACTGTACTAAAGGCCCGCCGCTCCGGTGTACTAATAAAATATGTCATATTCAATTAATGGTTATTAAATATGCCCCTTTATGCCTAATAGTACCTTAAATCCTAAGCGCATCCGTACAATGCAGGCCGGGCGGGCGGCAGCGTAACTCCCTGATGTCACGTGCCTGCGCCGCCTACTTTATGAATGAAGCAGGCGGCGCAGGCAAGTGACGTCAGTGAGTGACGCGCCGCGCCGGCTGCCCGGCCTGCCGGCATTGTACTGAAGCGCTTAGGATTTAAGGTACTATTAGGAATAAAGATGCATATTTAATAACCATTAATTAAATCAGACATATTATATTAGTATACTGGAGCGGCGGGGGATCTGTGGATGGCACAGTTATGGGCTGGGAGGGTCTGTGGATGACACATGTATAACAGTGCCATCCACAGATCCCCCCCTGTAACAGTGCCAGCCACAGATCCCCCCATAACAGTGTCTGTCATCCACAGTTCCCCCATAACAGTGTCCGTCATCCACAGTTGCCCCCATAACAGTGTCCGTCATCCACAGTTGCCCCCATAACAGTGTCCGTCATCCACAGATCCCCCCATAACAGTGTCCGTCATCCACAGATCCCCCCATAACAGTGTCCGTCATCCACAGATCCCCCCATAACAGTGTCCGTCATCCACAGATCCCCCCATAACAGTGTCCGTCATCCACAGATCCCCCCATAACAGTGTCCGTCATCCACAGATCCCCAGTAATAGTGCCATCCACAGACCACCTAGTTCCAAACCCACAGCACACCTTTTGGTTAAAAATATTTTTTTTCTTATTTTCCTCCCCAAAAACCTACGCCGGTGCGTCTTATACGGCGAAAAATACGGTATACTGTAAACTATAAACTGAAACCTGTACTATTTTCCCAAACTGATTAGACTAGAATTGCTTTAAAATGTTTATGTTAGGGTACTTTCACACTAGCGTTTTTGTTTTCCGGTATTGAGTTCCGTCCTAGGGGCTTAATACCGGAAAAAAAATGATCTATTTTATACTAATGCATTCTGAATGCAGAGCATCCGGCCCCAAGTTTTCAGGCAAAACGGATACGTTCTTTCCGTCCGCACATGCGCAGACCATTAAATCTGTGAAAAAAATTAATGCCGGATCCGTTTTTCTGGATTACAACCGGAAAGACGGATCCGGTATTGCAATGCATCCATTTACGTCCAGATTGCCAGATCCAGCAGGCAGTTCCGGTGATGGAACTGCCTGCTGGAATCCTCTGCCGCAAGTGTAAAAGTACCCTAATGATACTGCGTTAAATGAGGGGAACAAAGAGGAAAGTCGAATCCTTAGTAAAGAAATATAAACATAGTGGGTAATTTATTAAAACTGGCATTTTAGACACTGGTCTTGAAATCCCTTTAGCTGGCAGTGGATGCATCGAATTTATGTAGCGATACCAGACTCTACATAACTTCAACATATCCACCTCCTGCCAGCATCCTTACTGGTGTAGAGTTAGGCCTTTTTCTATGCCAGTTTTAGGTATAGAAAATGATAAATGAGACAGACCTGTTGGCCCATCCCTTTCCCAGCACACATCATTACCATTCCCCACCCACACCACACCCCTTTTTAGACCAGGCGTGAGCGGGGAAAAGTCGCAGATACACAGCAAAAAGTGGTGTATATCTGTTTTTAAATGACCCTCATAATGCTTTAGGACAACATCTTAAAGCAGAAGGATCAACTGCTCCTATAACCTTACTATCCCTTGGAGGAAAAAATGTGAGGTGACTCTTAAGTCCCTTGAGCTCCTCTTTGCTTACTGGGAGGTAGAACCAGGTTGAGAATAAAGGAAAGACCAATCTCAGCAGAAGACCCCCATGGTATTCCCAATTTAAGTCCATGCGGTATCAAGATTATAAATCAACTGTTACTTTTTATAAACATTCTTCTCCGTGTGCTGTTTCCTATCTGCATCAAGAGGATCTATATGATTGTGGTCCTCAAAATGACCTTAGATGGGAACATTACAGCCTTACCAATAAAAATGTAGTTCACATAGTAGTATTGCATGTTTTCATTTCCTTCTTACCTATTGAAGCAAGCTATTTGCTTCATGCCAAAGTCAATACAGTATCAACCAGTCACTGTCTGTAGGTATCTAGCAGGATAAACCTCACAACACTATGTTATAGAAATGTGTTGAATATAAATGGAAAACAGGCCAAGACTGAAAATTGGAGTTGACTAAAGTATAGGCTTTAGAAAAGAAGGATGCGTAGAGAACATTTAAGGTCAAAGACTCTCTTGAAATTATAGAAAGTAAAAGTGTTGTAAATATTCCTTCCTACTTTTTTATCGTATCGCAAATATTTAGATAGTTATTCATCTGAGCCAAATAGTTTATGTAAAATAGTCAAATAGTTTATGTAACTATAAAAAGAGTATAAAAACACAACTTTGTTTCTTTTTCATAGGGTCAGTGGGTTTTATTACACGTACATGTGTTCTTGTCATTCCTATAGAACAAATGCACAGTCTAATTTTTTAAAACAGCAACAGAAACTTCAATTCTGCTTATTTAACGTAAATAGGAGGTGATATGCTTTAGAGGAAGATACCAGACTGAGCACAATTCTATAGGCTCTTTAGAACTCATCATTGCAGTTTTATGTACAGTATATTTTATAATTTATGAATGGAAACTTTGGATATGTTTTGGTAAATACATTCTACATTATATTTATACACTTCTGCGAAGACTTTGCCTCTTTTATATCCACCCCTGTGTTTAGTTTAAAGAATGCATCAAACATTTCCAGAAAAAAAGTGGGAATGTAGTCTTATATTTTCAGTTAAAGAGATACATTACTTCCCATATGGGTACTTGGAAGCCCTTCCTAAAAGTTTTAGTTTCGAGATTCATAAGTTAAGTTTATGTTTCACTCTTATTTTATTTATGATTGTCGTTGCTGAAACTGGGATAAGGTTTTGGTGTTGGTGTACTCTGTTCTTTCTTCTTCAAATATAATATTGTGAATTTCTTCAAAAAAATGTTTCATCCCAACTGTGAAGCATGGTGGGGAGAGCATCATGGTTTCTGATCATTGGGAGAACAATGAATTCTAATGAATTCTAAGGTATGAAAAGATTTTACAGGAGAATGTAAGGTCAGCAATACATGGCCTCTAGCTGAAAAGACATTGGGTGATGCAACAACACCAGAAGATAAAGAACAATGTAAAATGGTGGCTACGCGTATTAGAAAATGAAAATAAGTGTAGAGGAGACATGCCCTGGAATGCCACATCACCCATAATGCCAGCTAATCCGCAAGTAGCCACCCCCGTTATTTTACAGCTAGGCAGAGCACTATAAAACCCTGATCCCGAGTGGTCCCCGCCCTTGTCCTGTGAGCTGAGCATAGGGAGAGATGTAATGAGACGCTGCAAAGTGAAAACTATTAATAGCGGGTTCAGGAAGAGCATGTGTGCATCACTATGCAGTGCACCAACATTCAGAGATAATCCGTTCTGTTAGCGAAACACTTACTGTGCATCACTATTTAAGGCAGACCTAAGATATTGCCATATGCATCACTGTGCAGTGCTCCGACATTCATAGCTAATGTGTTCTATTAGCGAAACAGTTATGGCACATCACTATTAAAGGCAGATCTACGATAATGTCGTGTGAATCACTGTGCAGTGTACCGATATTCAGAGCTAATCAGTTCTGTTAGCAAAACAGTTAGTGTGCGTCAGTATTAAAGGCGGGTCTAATATATCACTGTGTGCATCACTGTGCATCGACATTCAGACTCAAAATTCAACTCTGCACATTTCAGGGAACTGATGGCTTGTGCCCACTCAAGGTGGAGAGTCCCAAGCCAACATTACTTTTCCAAAAAAGCTGTAAAAGCCTTGCACACGTTGACCAGAAAGTTAGCCAATCCTTGGGCCTCTCCGTACCTGTTAGAGTTCATGCCAGCGCTGATGCATGGAGTTATAACAATGGTCAAAGACAATATATGTCATTCACAGTCCACTGGGTAAATGTCGTTCCAGCCCAGGCACACTAGCAACTTGGCAAGGTGATGGCTATGCTGCCTCTGCGTTGTAATTGTGGGATTTCTGAGCCAATGTCTTCCTCTGCCTCCTCAACTTCCACCTTGTCCTCACCCTTCCCTCTAGGAATCATTCACAGTGGTCCTCCATCATATCACCTATGCAAAGCTACGTGGTTTTGCCCCTCTTTAGCCTTGTTAAATAGAGCCATACTAGGAAAGAACTGCTTGGGGTCATCAATAAAGAAATTGAACACTGGCTGTCTCGTTGCCAACTGGAGATAGGAACTATGGTTACTGATAGCGGAAATGTTGTCTCCCCATGCGTCATGGCGCACATCTTTAATCTCATTGGCACCCTGTTTCTTAAGCGTTCCACAGAACTGCAAGAGCTGTTAAAAATGTCCAGGAAACTGTACAT
The DNA here is from genome assembly GCF_014858855.1 of Bufo gargarizans. Classification (NCBI taxonomy): domain Eukaryota; kingdom Metazoa; phylum Chordata; class Amphibia; order Anura; family Bufonidae; genus Bufo; species Bufo gargarizans. The sequence continues at coordinate 362,327,288 of NC_058081.1, read as the reverse complement.
GCACTTCAGCCACTCTTACCATTCAAAACACGCCCTACATAGCTGCTGATATGCAGCATTTCCATTCATTGGAACTCCACGCTCCATATGTCAGACCACCTGTATGAGAAGAGGAAGGTGGTCAACAAATTCTGGTCTATTCCCCGTCATAATTTCACAGCTCATGTGTGAGCATGCCATTTGCTCATGCCCTTTGAGGAAGCCACTTTATTTGTCAGTTGGCAAGAACTACGGGATGAATGAAGTCATTCCACTGCTTCACACGCTAGAGGTGATGTTGAGAAATATGACTGGCAAGGGGACAGAAGACGTGGCGCCTATATCTCACGGCGACCTGAGCCCTGAAGAGGATGAGGATAAGGAGGAGGATGTGGCGAAACCAACCTCGCCACGGTGTTTTGGAGGGGGCTGTTTGCCAGCCTCCTGCCCTGGGATTATGGTCCCTTAAGTTATTGGGTCTTAAGGCACTTGGGACTGAGCCCTCTCTCCCTGGATTGCATCATTTGCCTTACTTGCTTGGATTTTACTATTCCCATGGTGAGAACAATGGATGGAGCACATGGTGAGAACAATAGATAGCGGACATTTTAACTCACAGACACTGTTCTGACTTTTCAACACGGTGCTATCTTGCCTGTATTTGGGAGACATCATTCAGTAGTTTGAAACTACCAAACAGGGGACACATTTATTAGTGACTATTTCCTGTATAACTTGTATATTTTCAGTGTAACTGGCATAAAACTGTATCTTCCAAACTACTGAATGGATGTGGGTGAATTTTGGATATGTGGTTCACCCAGATCCCCCAGTTCCGAGGATATATTGGTTATGGGGTTATTGCATGTTTTGGGGTTCCTGTGATATGTTTTATAAAACTGTATTTCTCTGCCTTTGATAATTATATTCGCCCTTGTGTTCAATAATCATCAGCGGCAGAGGGGAGGATTTTGTGTGTGTGTGTTTCTATTGTCCCATTGTGTGTTTAAATGGTGATGTCTGTCCTGTTGTCTCCACATGTGTATTGGCGACTTCTCTTTGTCCTGAGAGATAATTGGATTGCTCTCGGTTGTCTCCGGGACAGAGAGGAGGAAACCATGATGCATTGTGGGGATGTGTTGTATCTGTCCTGTATTTGCAACAACTGTAATAAAAACCAGGCTGGGTGTGCCAGCACGTCAGACCACTGCTTGACCCTCAACACGGAGCCTTGTCTCGTTATTGGGGGGATTCCCTGTATGCTGTTAGAGACTGATTGCCAGGAGTGTAAGCTGATTCGTCTGCTAGCAGCTATTCGCGAGGTTCCAGTTTGGAGTGCTATTTTGCATCCAGTTCGGGAGTTTGGTGTTCTGCAGTAGCTGTGCCTGTCTCTCAGAAAGGGGCATATCGCCTAAACGGATTTTAACCCCTTGTCTGCTGAAACGGTCCGTTACAATTGGTGGCAAGCAGCGGGATCGTTCCTACAGCCAGAAGGTCAGCTACAGGAGATACCATTTCTTTGGATTTTACAACTTAAGGGCAACGCATGTCTCAGTACAGCGACCCTAAAAGCACCAGGATGGAACCAGCAGTGGAGTACAGATACTCTGTTGAGGAATTTGACCGTATGATGTGGTTGCGGCTGAACTTTTTCGGACCCAATCCAGCTGAGAAATCCATGAAGTTCGTGAGGAGTCTAGTGTTCAAGACCCTACTATACAGGGCAGAAGGTGACGGTCAGCTGCCACGTTGGGTGGACCTACATAGTAACATAGTACATAAGGCCGAAAAAAGACATTTGTCCATCCAGTTCGACCTGTCATCCTGCAAGTTGATCCAGAGGAAGGCAAAAAAAACCTGTGAGGTAGAAGCCAATTTTCCTCACTTTAGGGGAATAAAAATTCCTTCCCGACTCCAATCAGGCAATCAGAATAAATCCCTGGATCAACGATATCTCTCTAGTAGCTATAGCCTGTAATATTATTACGCTCCAGAAATACATCCAGGCCCCTCTTGAATTCCTTTATTGTACTCACCATCACCACCTCCTCAGGCAGAGAGTTCCATAGTCTCACTGCTCTTACCGTAAAGAATCCTCTTCTATGTTTGTGTACAAACCTTCTTTCCTCCAGACGCATAGGATGTCCCCTCGTCACAGTCACCGTCCTGGGAATGAATAGATGATGGGATAGATCTCTGTACTGACCCCTGATATATTTATACATATTAATTAGATCTCCTCTCAGTCGTCTTTTTTCTAAAGTGAATAACCCTAATTTTGATAATCTTTCAGGGTACTGTAGTTGCCCCATTCCAGTTATTACTTTAGTTGCCCTCCTCTGGACCCTCTCCAGCTCTGCTATGTCTGCTTTGTTCACTGGAGCCCAGAACTGTACACAGTACTCCATGTGTGGTCTGACTAATGATTTGTAAAGTGGTAGGACTATGTTCTCATCACGGGCATCTATGCCCCTTTTGATGCAACCCATTATCTTATTTGCCTTGGCAGCAGCTGCCTGACACTGTTTTTTGCAGCTTAGTTTGCTGTTTATTAAAATTCCTAGATCTTTTTCCATGTCAGTGTTACCGAGTGTTTTACCATTTAATAAGTACGGGTGACTTGCATTATTCCTTCCCAAGTGCATAACTTTACATTTGTCAGTGTTAAACCTCATCTGCCACTTATCTGCCCAAGCCTCCAATCTATCCAGATCACTCTGTAGTAGTATACTGTCCTCTTCAGTGTTAATTACTTTACACAGTTTAGTGTCATCTGCAAAAATTGATATTTTACTATGCAAGCCTTCTACAAGATCATTAATAAATATATTGAAGAGAATAGGGCCCAATACTGACCCCTGAGGTACTCCACTAGTGACAGTGACCCAATCTGAGTGTGTACCGTTAATAACCACCCTCTGTTTTCTATCACTGAGCCAGTTACTTACCCACTTACAGACGTTTTCTCCCAGTCCGAGCATTCTCATTTTATATACTAACCTTTTATGTGGTACAGTGTCAAATGCTTTGGAGAAGTCAAGATACACGACATCCATTGATTCGCCGCTGTCAAGTCTAGAACTTACCTCCTCATAGAAACTGATTAAATTTGTTTGACATGATCGATCCCTCACGAAGCCATGCTGATATGGCGTTATTTGCTTATTTCCGTTTAGATGCTCTAACATAGCATCTCTCAGAAAACCTTCAAACAGTTTACCCACAACAGATGTTAAACTTACCGGCCTATAGTTTCCAGGCTCTGTTTTTGGACCCTTTTTGAATATTGGCACCACATTTGCCATGCGCCAATCCTGTGGGACATTCCCTGTCAATATAGAATCTGCAAATATCAGAAATAAGGGTCTGGCTATGACATTACTTAATTCCCTTAGGATACGAGGGTGTATGCCATCCGGTCCTGGTGATTTGTCTATTTTAATCTTTTTAAGTCGCTGATGTACTTCTTCCTGGGTCAGACAGGACACTTTTAATGGGGAATTTATTTCAAAATTCGGCATGCCATCTGACAGTTTATTTTCCTCAGTGAATACATTGGAGAAAAAAATATTTAACAGCTTTGCTTTCTCCTCGTCGCTCTCTGCGACTCCCCCCTCATTACTCTTTAACGGGCCGACACCTTCAGATTTATACTTTTTAACATTTATATAATTGAAGAACATTTTAGGGTTAGTTTTACTCTCTTTGGCAATTAATCTCTCAGTCTCTAGTTTGGCCGCTTTTTTTTGTTTTTTACATGTTCTATTTTTTTCCTTATAGTTTTTCAATGCTTCCGTGCTACCTTCCTGTTTTAGTGTTTTGTATGCTTTCTTTTTGTCATTTATTGCTTTCTTTACAGTTCTGTTTATCCACATTGGTTTATTTTTGTTCCTTAACCTTTTATTCCCATACGGTATGTACCTCTCACAATGAGATTTTAGGATGCTTTTAAAGATATCCCATTTTGTGGCTGTATTTTTATTTGTGAGGACTTTATCCCAGTTAGTTAGGCCTATGGCCTCTCTTAGTTGGCTAAATTTAGCTTTTTTGAAGTTTGGTATTTTTATTCCTCCCTGTACAAACGCTCTCTTGAATGATAATTGGAAGGTTATTACTTTGTGGTCACTATTTCCCAGGTGTCCCCCGACCTGCACGTCTGTTGTTCTGTCAGGCCTATTGGTTAATACTAAGTCCAGTATGGCCATCCCTCTAGTCGGGTCCTGAACCAGTTGGGAGAGGTAATTGTCTTTGGTTATTGCCAAGAACCTGTTTCCTTTATGAGATATAAAAGTTTCAGTTTCCCAGTCTATATCTGGGTAGTTGAAGTCCCCCATAATAACCACCTCATTATGATTTGCCGCCTCGTCTATCTCGTTTAGTAGACCTCCATCGGAAGTTACAGTTGCGGGACAGAGGGAGCCCAGTCTCCATTCCCCAGCGGCAGTGTGAATTGCATGGAATTGGGAGCCCAGTCTCCATTCCCCAGCGGCAGTGTGAAGTGCAGGGAGAGGAGAGCAGCGTCCTCCCTCCCCAGCGGCAGGCTGAGTTACAGGGGGCAGAGGTAGTTGTTCCTGCCCCCCAGCAGCAGAGTGATATGCCGGGAAGGCAGTGTGAAATGCAGGGAGAGGAGAGCAACGTCCTCCCTCCCCAGCAGCAGGCTGAGTTAGAGGGGGCAGAGGTAGTTGTTCCTGCCCCCCAGCAGCAGCATGATTTTTTTGGAATTGGGAGCCCAGTCTCCATTCCCCAGCAGCCGTGTGTTGTACAGGGAATTGGGAGCCCAGTCTCCATTCCCCAGCGGCAGGCGGAGTTACAGGGGGCAGAGACAGTCGGTCCTGTCCCCCAGCGGCAGAGTGTCCAGCAGGGAATAGAGAGCCCAGTCTCCTTTCCACAGCAGCAGGACACTGTATTGGGAGAAGAGACAGTCAGTCTCCCCCTCCAACAACCAGGCTCCAACCAGGCTTCTTCCATGGTAACGCTGGCACCAGGGCAGAGTACCGCTGATACCTGCCCACAAAGCAACCTCCACTCCAAGCCAGGGAGCAACACAGAGACCGGGAGTACCAGCTACCAATATAATCTTGGTGGATTCACTGGACAGAGACAGGCTACTAAATTCAGCAGGTCCAGTATTGGGGTTGTGGGTGGGCTGCCAGACTAACTCAGGTACCGACTGGCATGAGGTCAGGTATCTGGTTAGTCTTCCCGGGGGGGGGGGGGAGATGTGTGGCGAAACCAACCTCGCCACAGTGTTTTGGAGGGGGCTGTTTGCCAGCCTCCTGCCCTGGGATTATGGTCCCTTAAGTTATTGGGTCTTAAGGCACTTGGGACTGAGCCCCCTGTCCCTGGATTGCATAATTTGCCTTACTTGCTTGGATTTTACTATTCCCATGGTGAGAATAATGGATGAAGCACATGGTGAGAACAATAGATAGAGGCCATTTTAACTCACAGAACTGTTCTGACTTTTCAACACGGTGCTATCTTGCCTGTATTTGGTGCACAGAGACATCATTCAGTAGTTTGAAACTACCAAACAGGGGACACATTTATTAGTGACTATTTTCTGTATAACTTGTATATTTTCGGTGTAACTGGCATAAAACTGTATCTTCCAAACTACTGAACGGATGTGGGTGAATTTTGGATATGTGGTTCACCCAGATCCCCCAGTTCTGAGGATATATTGGTTATGGGGTTATTGCATGTTTTGGGGTTCCTGTGATATGTTTTTATAAAACTGTATTTCTCTGCCTTTGATAATTATATTCGCCCTTGTGTTCAATAATCATCACAGGCAGAGGGGAGGATTTTGTGTGTGTGTGTTTCTATTGTCCCATTGTGTGTTTAAATGGTGATGTCTGTCCTGTTGTCTCCACATGTGTATTGGCGACTTCTCTTTGTCCTGAGAGATAATTGGATTGCTCTCGGTTGTCTCCGGGACAGAGAGGAGGAAACCATGATGCATTGTGGGGATGTGTTGTATCTGTCCTGTATTTGCAACAACTGTAATAAAAACCAGGCTGGGTGTGCCAGCACGTCAGACCACTGCTTGACCCTCAACACGGAGCCTTGTCTCGTTATTGGGGGGATTCCCTGTATGCTGTTAGAGACTGATTGCCAGGAGTGTAAGCTGATTCGTCTGCTAGCAGCTATTCGCGAGGTTCCAGTTTGGAGTGCTATTTTGCATCCAGTTCGGGAGTTTGGTGTTCTGCAGTAGCTGTGCCTGTCTCTCAGAAATGGGCATATCGCCTAAACAGATTTTAACCCCTTGTCTGCTGAAACGGTCCGTTACAGAGGACATAAACGCCCAGGAATTTTATACACAACTAGGTGATTTATCTGCCCAAGTAAAAGCAGAGGCGCAGGAAGATCTGGAGGGTGACAAGAAAGAGGATGCAGATGACCTCTACAGGCCATGGACGTATGCAGTGGAGATGGAGGCAGAGAGGCCCTCTGAGCCCCTTGTGCAAATAGTGTGATGCATGCTGTCATGTTTATGGAGGGATGACTACTGGCTATCCACATTGTTAGACCCTCGCTACTGGACAAAAATGGGAGCATTTTTTATAATGGGATTGAAGCTCATCAAGAGAATGCCAAGAGTGTGCAAAGCAGTAATCAAAGCAAAAGGTGGCTACTTTGAAGAACCTAGAATATGACATATTTTCAGTTGTTTCACACTTTTTTGTTATGTATATAATTCCACATTAATTGTGGTAATTCATAGTTTTGATGCCTTCAGTGTGAATCTACAATTTTCATAGTCATGAAAATAAAGAAAACTCTTTGAATGAGAAGGTGTGTCCAAACTTTTGGTCTGTACTGTATATCACTGCAAAACGAATCCATGAGGAGGAAATTAATGTCTGTAGAGATCAGAGACAGGATTGGATAGGATTGAAAGATCTGGAAAGGGTAGCGTACAATAAATGTATGCAGCACTAGAGTTCCCAAGAGCACAATGGCCTCCATTATTCTTAAATGGAAATAGTTTGGAACAACCAGGCTGACCCAAACTACCGCAAGTAAAGGGGAGAAAAGGCCTTTATGAGAGAAGTGACCAAGAACACAATGCTCACTCTGACTGAGCTCCAAAGATCCTGTGTGCAGATGGGAGAACTACAGCATTTCATCAGTCTGGGTTTTGTGGCAGAGTGGCCAGAACAAAGTCTCACCTTGGTGATGGCAGCATCATGCTGTGGGGTGTTTTCAGCGCCTGGGACAGGGAGAATAGTCAGAGTTTGAGGGAAGTTGAATGGAGCAAAATACTGAAATATTCTTAATGAAAACCTTATCCAGTGTGCTCTAAACCTCAAACTGGATAGAAGGTTTGCCTTCCTACAAGACAGTGAGTGCACAGCTAAGAAAACATAGGAGTGCTAATGAACAACCCTGTGAATGTTGTTTAGTGGCCCAGCAAAAGCCCTGATTTAAACCCAATTGAACATCTCCTGAGATGGCTGTCCATCGATGCTCCCCATCCAACCTGACAGAGCATGAGAGGATCTGCAGAGAAGAATGACATAAATCCACAAATCCAGGTGTGTAAAACTTGTGGCATCATACCCAAGAAGACTAGAGGGTGTAATCACTGCCAAAGGTGCTTCAACTAAATACTAGTAATGGGTCTGAATTGAATACTTATGTCAATTCAATATTTTAGTTTTTCCTTTTCAATAAATTAGCAAAGATTTTGAACATTCTGTTTTCACTTTCTCATTATGGGGAACTGAGTGCAGAATGATGGGGAAAAAACTTTTTATTTTTATTTTAGCACAAGTGGGCAACATAACAAAATGTGAATGGGTCTGAAATTCACTGTATAACCTGATCCACTATGATAATTCTGGCGCATTTAAAGACTAATGCTATAATACAATGAGTTAAAAATAGAGAAGACAGCATCACCACTCCCTACTCTGTTCACTGGGAACACATATTGTTGTAAACACTGGAAGACAATATTTATTTAAAGTATTCAATCAATGGATTTTTTTCATATGTGTTACAACATTGCAACATGAGGCACATTTATAAGAACATCTACAAAATAGTTTTTTGGCATGATTGTGGAGTAAAAAGTGATATATAGAGCAGCATCTGGCAGAATGTTGACAAAATGTGTCTAGAAGCGATGGGAGGGTGGGATTTGGGGACATTTTTTTAACTAATTGTAATATGTCCTGGTGACAGTCTTTTTTTCTTTTTGCTGAGTGTATTAGGGTACTTTTACACTTGCGGCAGAGGATTCTGACAGTTCCATCGTCGGCAATCCGGAATCAAACTGATGGCATTTGTCAGACGAATACAGATACGGATCCGTCTGACAAATCCATTGAAATACCAGATCCGTCTGGTGTCATCCTGAAAAACTGATCCATTATAAAAAAAAATTTGCATTTTTGAAGGTCTGCGCATGCGCAGACCGGAAAGCCAGATCCCTTTTGCCGGGAAACTTAATGCCAGATCTGGCACTAATACACTTAAATTAATGCCGGATTCGGAGCAGGATACGAGTGATCAGTATTTTTGGCCAGAGAGAAAACTGCAGCATGCTGCGGTATTTCTCCAGCCAAAAAACATAAGAGGGACTGAACTGACGCTCTCGGTTCAGAATGCATTAGGATAAAACCGATCAGTTTTTTTCCGGTATTGAGCTACTGTGACGGAGCTCAATACCGGAAAACAAAAACGCTAGTGTGAAAGTACTCTTAAAGTATACCTTCAGTTATAAAACAACTCGATCAGTAGTACAGTTGAATATAACAAACTTTGTAATAAACTTCTACCTAGGCTGCTTTGCGCTTTCCTGTCTTTAACATTGACATACAACCTGCAATTTCTTTGCTCTGCTACACTTAGCATTTTTGACCCTGCTATATCTAGTGAGGTAAGGCTCTACCAGTGTTCAAAGTGAGGTAATAAATCACATACCAGCTGGAAGCTGCTTCCTTGTCCATCCTTCTCTCTCCATAACCCTTTGTTGTGAGGCTGGAAAGAGAGATGGGAGCTGTTAGAAATAAAAAGATGAGAGAAGGGATAGAGGAGGAAAGCATTCTGAGAAGCCCCGGAGGAAGCATAATTCTATAATAAGCTATATTAGAAAGTTCTTTATATTCATGTGCTGAAAACTTGTATAACTGGAGGTCAACCTTTTACAAAAAAACTCTTATTAAAGAGTTTTCTGGAATATTTTTTTGTTAAGAAGTCACACCCTAGGACATAGCACCCAGCGTATCATTTGATAATTGGTGCTGCCATTTCTTCCATTTGTATATATAGGGAAAAATTGAGAACAGCTGTAGTTTTTATATGTGCAATGTCAGTGAAGAGCCATCAAACATCAAAAGAGATGGAGGGCTTTAATTACTGCCCAATATGCATGAAATATGGTGTTTAATAAATGTAATGACATTACAAAATGATATAGGTACACTTATTCACGTATTTCAGATGTTAAGTCTCTTAAAAGTTAAGGAGGTTTTCGGATATGTTAATACTGATGACCTATCCTATGGATTTTACTCATTTTGGGCTAACAATCATTTTTTCCTTTCCGGTCTTTATTATAAATGTTTAGCTATTTCTTAAGGGTTAAAAAAATCAGTTTGTTTGCAGATTTGAGCTGGGATATGAGCTCTACATGAAGCATCAGATGACAGGATTCTAAGAAAACAGAAAGTCACAGATTGCAAACTGACTGATTTTTCAACCTTTGTATCTTAGAAATGTCTGAACATCTTTAATAAAGACCAATTGAAAAATAATCATTAAAAATATTTTTTTTCAATTGGTCTTTATAAAAAATGTACAGTTGTTTACAAGGGTTGAAAAATCAGTCTGTTTGCAAGCTATGGCTTTCTGATTTCTTTGAATCCCATCATCTGATGGCTTAGGTAGAGCTCATATCTCAGATATCCTGCCCTCATAAACACTTATTTAAGCATATATTATTTAATAATGAGTACATGCAAACAGACTGATTGTTTAACCCTTGTTTCGTTAAAAAAAAATTGCTGAACATTTTTAATAAAGACTGGAAAAGAAAAAATGATTGTTAGCCAAAATTAGTAAAATGCAATAATAAAACACAACCTTTAAGAAGCATAATTGCATGAATGAAGTGAATGTTCAGATGGTTGAATACTTTTAAAGGTACCAAATATTTAATAAAAGGATTAATACCAGGATAAAAAAACTATTTTTTTAGTTAAACACTGACACACCACTTTTACAAATGTGAAGGGTAGGATGAGATCTGCACACCCTCAGAAGGTGGGTGCTCATACAAAGGACCTTGTATGACCTGTTAAGATTACTATATAATCTGGACAAAAAATGTACAAAATGATGTGAAAACAGCATTGAAAAAATATTTTGGTGTGCCGTAGATCGACCTACATACAACTGTGGCATTTAGGAAAGTGTGTAGATGAGTATTTTCAGAATTGTAGCTTGACACGAGCAGTGAAATTGTGGGGTTCCGATCTGTTCCCATGACACCCTGGGCACTGCTGAAGCTTTCTAGGCCTGCCATGGTAAGCTTCCTGCTAAGGTGGGCATGAGGCACAGCTCAGCAGGGAGTGCATCTGAATCCCATTCACCCTAATAGATCTCTATTAGGGTGAATCAGACAAGGGGGCTAAAAGTTATTGTAAATAAAAAAAAGGATTAAAAGTTTAAATCACCTCCTTTTCCAATTTTATTTATTAAAATGTATAAACAATAAAACAATTAGACATAACAGGTATCTCCATGTCCAAAAATGTCTCAAGTATTAAAATATTAAAATATTTTTCCTGTACAGTGCACACCGTAATAGGAAAAAAAAAAAATACACAATTCAACATTTTTTGGTCACCTTATTTCACCCCAAAATTGAATAACAGTGATCGTAAAGTTGTATGCACCCCAAAAATTGTACCAATGCAAACTACAGTTCGTCTTGCAAAAAGCAAGCCCTCATATAGCTCATCTGTAGACAGAAATATAAATAAGTTATGGCTGTGAGAAAATGTCAATGCAAAGAAAATTTAGATTTTTTTCAAATTTTTTTTTTTAAGTACTAAAACAAAAAAGTTAAAAAAAACTGTACAAGTTTGGTATCACTGTAATACTATTGAGCCACAGAATAAGGACGTCATGTCATTTTTTGTGCACAGTGAGTATTGTAATATCAAAACCCCCCAAAAAACTTGGAATTGTGAGGTTCTTTTCAATTTTACCCCACAAATAATTTTCTTCCCGTTTTCCAATACAAAACATGGTAGATGAAATGGTGCCATAAAAAATGCTGCTTATTTGGCAAAAAATAAGCCCTTATATGAATAGAAAATTAAAATGTTATTGCTATTGAAATGAGGAGGGAGGGGGGCAAAAATGCAAAAATGAAATTGGGCGCGGTAGTTAAGGGGTTAAAGTTTAGCCAGTTTTGCTACATTGCATCTTTATACTACCAGCTTTTACCAGCTGATTCCAGCAGAGGGCAGAATATGTCTGTGACATAGTGAGGACTAGTCATTCAGATCAAGGGAATGAGGAGAATACAGGTAGGCAGGAGCTTGTAAGTGATAGGAAAACTATAAGACTGTATGTAAGGAGTGCCATCACCCAACTTAAAATTTAATGTTTTGTTTAATAGGATGAAATGTGTAACCATGTTTTCTATGTTTTTTTTTTCCATTTTAGGGCAGACTGTCTGGGTTGGGAAGGGTTAACGGACTGACTATGCCACTTAATGTTTACTTAATTGGTGGTTCTTCCCTGGGTACATGACAGATTTGGAAACATAAGGAGCGGGGACGCCTAGTGGCCATGAACTGCTTGAGGTGGAGCTGAAATTTGGGGCTGTTAAAAGGGAATGTCTCTGACCAAATAGACAGTGTAGTGAAGTGGTGTAGCTGCTAGGGGCTCAATACCGAAAAAATAACTGATCAGTTTTATCCTAATGCATTCTGAATGGAGAGCAATCCGTTCAGGATGCATCAGGATGTCTTCAGTTCAGTCCCTCTTGCATGTTGCGGTATTTTCTCCGTACAAAATTCCGGAATACTTGCCGGAATGCTGGATTTCCATTGAAATGTATTAGTGCCGCATTGAAGGATCGATGCGCAGACCTTTAAAAATGTGAAAATAATAAATACCGGATCCGTTTTTCCAGATGACACTGGAGAGACGGATCCGGTATTTCAATGCATTTGTCAGACGGATCCACATCCTGATCTGTCTACAAATGATAGCTGTTTGCATCTGGATCTCCGGATCCGGCAGGCAGTTTCGGCAACGGAACTGCCTGCCGGATCCTCACAACACAAGTGTAAAAGTAGCCTAACGTTTCTTCACAGCAAGAAGCACAAGAAGCACTGTAGTGGCAGACTGGCAGTACCTACCACCTCCTATACCTGGCCCCATACATGTGATCTGTAAACGTACACTATAAGGCTACATGCACACAACGGAGCTGTGTTTTGTGGTCCGCAAATTGCGGATCTGCTAAACATGGATGCCGGCTGTGTGCATTTTTCAATTTGCGGAACTGAATGGGCTCCCCTTTATAGAAATGCCTATTCTTGTCCACAAAACGGACAAGAATAGGACATGCTCTATTTTTTCTGCGGTGGCACCAACACTGTGTGCTGTATCTTTTGCAGCCCCATTGAAGTGAATAGGTCTGCATGCGGACCAAAACAATGGTGGTGTGCATGAGGCCTAATACACTATATACCTTGGCAAAGTAGGGTTCTGTGGGGGGGCAGCAAAGCTCTATTTAGGCACAATATGCAATTTCACAGTAAGTATTCAATTACCCATTCAATAATGTTATGAATATCTTTCACGTGGTAATCGCCATCTTGCTTTTTTTTCTGTCATTTTTCCTTCACTTTTTTATGTCAATAATAATTTTAGACCAAGGTAATAAAGTGGATTTATGCAAAGAAAAAGGCTGGTGTTCACCCCAATGTGTCCTTCAACGTGATGGACATACATCCTATTTCAGCCACACTGTGTAACTATGTAATGTTGTATAGTCTGATATACTGTATCACTTATTCTGTAAGGAAATGAGACAATAGCGCATGTTTATTATAGCCTTTACACCACAATTGTGGCTTTAAAAAGTTGCCGATTGTGGTGCACATCATAGTTGTGTCATAATTTGTGACTTTTAAGTTTCACTTTTCTGAAGTGGTGATAAAGAGGGCACGGCTTAGCAGGAGGGAAGGGGCTTAGTGTGGCCAACCGGACTTACTACAACTTGTGTCAGAAACTGACAGAAGGTATAGCTCAAGAATGTGCCAGCCCCTAGCTGGCATAGACTGGCAGAGATCCAACTTATTTATTAAGAGGCAATTCTGCCTCTGGGCTCATCTCACTCTAGTGCAGGATACACCAGACTTCATAAATGCCCCTCACTAGGTCTAAAATGTTATCTGAACCACTGGCTTTCTCTCTATCTCTCTCTTTACTAGACATGGATCTCTCTTTACTAGACATGGATGGATGGATATATGATAGACAGATAGATAGATAGATAGATTTATAGATACGAGGAGCAGGGGAAGCGAGTGAGAGATTTGAAAGACACTGGGAGCAAGGGGAGGGAGAGAGAGAGTAGATATGAGATAGATAATAGGATAGATAGATAGATAGATAGATAGATAGATATGAGATAGATGATAGTAGGGTAGATAGATATGAGCTAGATGATAGATGACAGAAGGATAGATAATGGATAGATAGATAGATAGGTAGATAGATAGATAGATAGATAGATAGATAGATAGCTATGGAATAGATACATAATAGATAGATAGATAGATAGATAGATAGATAATATATAGATAGATTTGAGATAGATATCTGGAGAAACTCCCCAATCCAAAAGACCGACAGATCCTGAGCCGGTACAGACTGAGCGCCCACAGCCTGCTCATTGAATCTGGGCGTCACCGACAGAGGTACATGCCCTGGGAGAGCAGACTGTGCCAGCAGTGTGACCAGGAGGCCGTGGAGGATAAGGCTCATTTCCTGCTACGGTGCCCCAAATACTCAGCAGTGAGGGAGACTGACTTCAGGAGACTGTCTGATCTCTGCCCAGACTTCATCTCCATGGAGGAGGAAGAGAGACTCTCTATACTGCTGGGGGAAGAGGAGAACACAGCGGCCACAGCAGCACAATATATTACTGCCTGCCATAGACTGAGAGGAGCCTGATATACCATGGACTCCTATACCCCCACCCTGTATATGTCCCCATCCCGCAACCCTACCAAATTATTTCCTACTTGCTTTGGCAATGCTAAAATGTATTTAGTCCTGCCAATAAAGCTTATTTGATTTGATAGATATAAGAGATAGATGTATGGAAAGATAGATGGATAGATAGATAGATAGATAGATAGATAGATAGATAGATAGATAGATACATAATAGAAGATAGATAGATAGATAGATAGATAGATAGATAGATATGAGAGAGAGAGAGAGAGAGAGAGAGAGAGAGAGAGATAGATAGATAGATAGATAGATAGATAGATATGAGAGAGAGAGAGAGAGAGAGAGAGAGAGAGATAGATAGATAGATAGATAGATAGATAGATAGATAGATATGGAATAGATAGATAAATAGATAGTAGATAGAAGGATAGATAGATAGATAGATAGATAGATATGGAATAGATAGATAATAGAAATAGATAGATAAATAGATAGAAGGATAGATAGATAGATATGGAATAGATAGATAGATATGGAATAGATAGATAATACTAGATAGATAGATAGATAGATAGATATGGAATAGATAGATATTGAATAGATAGATAGAAGGATACATGAGATAATAGCCATTTAAGAATCATTGTATGTAGAGAGAGTTGAATGGACCTGAATCAGGAGCAACGAAAGCCGCAGCAATGCATGAGAAATTGGAAGAATAAGATGTTCAGCCTCTTGAGAAAAATGAAGGAAGCCCTGAGTGATGGGGCAAGTTGACACTCCATGCATGTCCCTCTCGGTAGTAGTATGTGGGCTGGATCTCCCTCCCACCGAGTGTGTTGTCAAAGTGGCTGCATGCAGCTATTGGTTCCCAATGAAGACAACACCTGCTTGACTCCTTCATTCAAGTGACACCAGAGCTTCCAGGGGATATTTGAGGCACCATCCCTCCCAGCTCCTCATCATTCCCAGCTCCAGTTGTACTGCCAGTGGAAGGGGCTGGCTAAGCACAGGGCTACAGAGCACAGCAGGCTGATCTCTCTTCTCAGCCTCTCACTTCAGTAAGACAGGACCATGTGCAGGGAACTCCTCAGAAGGCTACTTACACTGGGGCTGGTGTTCACAAGCCTTGATGCAGCTTATGGGACAGATGCTACTGACCTGCCCGAGAGTAACCAGGACAGAGACAAGCTGGCTAATCAGAAAGGAAGGCTCTCCCTGCAGAACACAGGTATTTATGGCACAGGAATCCTGCTGAACCACTGGCAGGTATAGCAGAGAGGAATTTGTCACATTTCTCATTTAACGTTCTCATTAGCACTGCAGTACTAATCTGAAACTACTGACCTCCCATTGGTAAGTGGTGCCAAATGACAAACTCAGCTCTCCTAAGGGATTTAGTTTGTCCTCTACATGTGCTCATTTTTATCAACTTTTCAAAGGCCAGTTTAAATTCTATACATAGTTTATATAATTTAATTAGATTGCTAGCTCTAATGCTAGAAACATGGCTGCAGTCACATTTCATTGGTGAGTCAGTAAAATTGAATGACATTAGACTAGATTTGACTTTGTCAAAGCGTTACAGCCAAGATACAGTTAACTACGACTTGGCTGCGCTGCTGCAGCCAGGACTGTCTAGAACATGGGTTGTCCCAGTCTATGAGAGCATCACACAGCTGGGACAAACATGCTGTACATGTGAGCTACAGAGGCTAGAGTTGCCATGTTTGCCTTTTTTTGCAGATTTGGTCCCCCTGTTTGTTAATTAATATGGAATATTTATTTATTTATGTTAATTTATTTATGTTAATTTATTTATGTTTATTTATTTATTTAAACACTTATATAAGGTGACTATATTCTGCAGCACTTTACAGACATTAGCATCACGCTGTCCCCAATGGGGCTCACAATTTAATCTCTACAGATTTAGCAAAGTTGAGATTTCAAATGTAACTGATCTGGGTTTGTCATTTGGCATAGTGTCCAGATTGGTGTGACATATCACTGTATATAAAAGATACAGATTTTATCCAAGGAGCAGGCATAATAACCATAGAAAGCACACTATTTCAGAGGTCCTGTAAAAGAAGTGCTGCTTGAATAAGACATCTGTAGTAATCAAATCTTGCTGGATGACAAGTGCTGTGATTTGTAGTGTGCCAGCACCAGATCCTATCTTCAATGCTTGTGTAAAACCACGTGCTAAGAGTGCATAGCAGGGCTGGAATGTTACTCCAGTCACATGGGGATTGCAGAGTTAATGTCTTCAACCCAGAGGATGAAAAAACACACATCTCCAGACAGGCTGCTGTAGTAAATAGCTGGGTGTTTTGTCTGAAAAGACCAAGGCAGAGATCTTTTACAAGAAATGTCCTGTCTGATACTTAGCAAACATCTCAGTGAGATCCAGTTTGCCAATTTGGGTAACACTAGTACTTTGAGGTGATTGGGAGATGCCCAAGAAACCATTCTACACAGAAAGCTTGTACTGTAAAGACTATTCTGAGTGTAATGCGCTATGTGCTGATTTTCAGAATTATAATTTGCATATTTACATAACCCATTTCTTACAGATTAAAAGCACGGCTTTAAACATGTAATGTGCTTTTCATTTTCACTTTACACTATGCATTTCTTTGCAGTTTTCCCTTAGGGGAACATTGCATTGCCTCTGTGGTCTACAAAACCAAGCCTGATTGTGCCTCTGTCAGGCATAGTTACATTCCTAGCAAGCTAGGCTTGATAATGATTTATTCTGTTTACAAGCCACTGGCTTACACTGTGCCAAGTGGATAGCATTGAGTGGGAAAGTTCCTGTTCTTTCTCCACACAACTGACAATCTTTACTCCTCTGTTTCAAAATATTTAACAAATGGGGATCAAGTAACAATGTTAATAAATCTATATATAAACTGTGACAACATGTGTAATTATTTATTTATAGTCTACAGTCTATTGTCTATCTGTCCATCATTTGGTCTATCTCTCTATCATCTATCTACTGTTTCTATCTAATATCTGTCTATTTATTTATCAATCTACCTATCTGTCCGCCATTCTATCTTTCTATTATCTATCTATCAAATATCTATCATCTATCTATCACCTATTTATGTATCTTATCTATCATCATCTTTCTATCAATCTATCATTACCTGTCCAGTGTCCACCTATCGAACATTCTCTACCTATTAATCATTAGAAAACTAGATTGGCTCTATAAGATTGGAACATGCCTTGCTTGCTTCTTCTCTATTGTTCTCCCAGTTAGTACATACAGAAAATGAATACAAGATCAAAAAAGTCTTGTTTCTAACCCTTATGGTAATGTTTAGAGAGGCTCGAAGAATAGCTCGTCAGTTAATTTTTTTTGAACAATTCTTATTTGGGTCTCTTTATAATGTGCACTATTTGGGGTTCTTAATAATCTATATAAAAGCCACATGAGGACTCTAGTCTCCATGGGGTAAAATATAAAATCACAGAAAGTGTGCGCCAGATATTTTTTTAAGGAAGAAAATATGACAAATTCTCTGAGATAATGGGGGACTGATGTTGTCTATGCCGGTTTTGATATTCCCTGCACTGCTAGTGGATGTGCCTATTATATGAATAAGTCTCATCACAAATTAGGAGCCTCCTTTGGTAGTCTGTATGCCTAATGTGTGCTCTGTGTGCTAAGAGCTGAAGTAGATTTCTGTCTTTATTTGCACTAGTAAATCGGGGTAAATGAAGATAAATGCATTGGGCTTGCTGTCCGCCCCCCCCCCCCCCCCCCTGCCCTCACCACACCCCCTTTTTGGAAAGTAGTGAGGGTGGCATAGAAATGCCCATTGCAACAAAATGTTACAATGGCACTTAAAAAGTCACAAACATGGTGACTGGGGCTTTTATACGCCAAGAAAATGCCGTAGGGAGATAATAAATCTTCGCCATTGATCTGAAGTTCTTCCCTCATCCGAGTGTGGGAAACTTTAGTTTTAAGGAACAATATATTCTGTTCTATGAGGAGAAAACTGGACATCATCTCAAGTGATCAGAGAAGTCTAGGATTTGTAATTGTCATACTTTAGGATGGTGCTGCGGCATAGTGAATATAGTTTCATTATTACTTTATGTGTATGGCAATAGCATTCATAATGATGCATAGCGGAGAGGAGGAAGGGTCCACAGTGGCATGTCTAGAGTGTTTGGTACCCGGGGCGGGTCCTTTCTCTGGCACCTCCCGTCCCCCAATACTTGATCACATACCTCTTACATCCAGGGACATCTCCTGTCATGTAGACCTTCTCTATCGTCTTCTCCTCCATTAGACACCATGACAAATTTTTTTAGCCGCATCTCGTCTCTACAGAGTTTGCAATACAGACACGTTTGATTTCTAAATTTTTCCATTAACCTCCCCATCCTGGTGTCCCCACAGTGTCATCCTGCTGCCACCCCCAATACTGTGCCTGCTGTGACCCCCAATGCCCCAGGTACTGTATTACTGAAAAAATTGTGACCCAGTAGACATAATTGGGGTCATTTATCAAACTGGTGTAAAGTAGAACTGGATTTCCAAAAGAGTTGTCAAATATGAAAGGTGGAATCTGATTGGTTGCTATGGGCAACTAAGCCAGTCCTACTTTACAGCAGTTTGATAAATTACCTCAAATGTCCCTATAGTGTCCACAGCAGCTATAATGTCCTCTAGAGTGCCATTAGTAATAATAACACCCTATATTGTGTTCTATCCCTGTATAGTGTCTCTAGAAATAATAGAATTGCCCCTACAGTAATTTCCCCCACACTGCCCCCATAGTAATTTCCCCCACACTGCCCCCACACAGTAATTTCCCCCACACTGCCTCATATAGTAATTTCCCCCACACTGCCCCATATAGTAATTTTCCCCACATTGCCCCCACACAGTAATTTCCCCCACACTGCCCTCCTATCTCAAGAATGGTGAATGGAAAGAAAAAATAACCAAGCCCACTAACTTGACTGTTTTCAGATGTCCCATAACAGTGAATGGAGAGAAAGCCATACCTATGTTTTGCGCTCTCTATTCATTGCAGGTGTGAGGAATATAGAGTAGGATTTGATTCCTGCCATTTGCTCCAGGAGTAACAGAGGAAATCAAACTCCACAGGGGAACCCTGCTTCAAAGTGCAGCCAGATAGCAGAAAACTCCTAGAAGGCCGCATTTCACACCTCCATTCAGACAGCATAGATCCTGCAGAAAAATTAGATATCATGGATATTATTAGATATCATGGAACCGACGATTCATAAGGAATTATGAATCTCCCATCCATCACAGGCATAAACCAGATATATTTTTGCGACCCTGTGGCCAAGATGGACCGTCTTCTGCTCGTAGTTGGGTGGTAGGATGCCAGGGAGGGGAGATACGGAGATCTCCCCACAGAAACCTAATAACAGTACCATGTGTGGACTCTACCTGTAGCGGACCCGTTGGTCTCAGAACCATCTCTCTGTGACCTTCTGGTCTGCAGCTATGGGCCCTAATGGGTTTTGTGGGTCATTTGGCTACCAGGACCAGGAGGGAGGGGGGAACCCTCCCAGAGGCAGGGAGAGGCGTGGCCGACTACAGGTGAAAAGACCCATACAGGCAGAGTCCACCTTCATTTCTCTGAAGGGGGCTCACACTGAGCATCATGTTTGGAGGGACCTTTAAAACTGCTGACATCACTGCCTCTCATGTGACGACAGCCAAGTATTACAGGAACCATTATTAATCAACCCAAAGAACTCATCCATCTGGTAAACTGTCCACCACTGTAGGTACTGATAATGTACATGACATGTCTGTTGATGGGAATGTGGGGGTGGGGGATATAATGTGTGCCTCTCCTCTCAGTGGGGAGGGGGTCATTAACACCAGCTGTGCTGAGGCCCCAGGGTGTGGCCAGCAAGCATGCTGGAACCTGTTATCCTCAGGTGTAGGTACTGAGGGGACAAGCAGGGGGCAGACAGCCGCAGGTGACGTTAGTGGCAGACTCCAGCTTGAACGCTCTTAAGGAGCGGGCGCACAGCCTCCCTTGGACTCAGACTTCGAGCGGGTGGTCTGGGACCAAGGGCGGCTGTACCGGATCACGGTCCATCAGGGCTCACCAGAGGTGTGGCCTTGGGACTGACAGCTAGTGGTACACTATCCATTCAGTATGGAGTTGTTGCGGGCTACGCATGAGATTCCAATGGCTGGATACCTAGGGGTCACTAAGACAAAGACCAGATTAGCCAAGCATTTCTAATGGTCAAAGATGATGGTCAATGTGGTGGCCTACTGCCGTTCATGTGAAACCTGCCAGCGGCTGGGGAAGGCGGGACCACGCCCCAAAGCCCCACTGGTAATGCTGCCCATAATTGAAGAGCCTTTCAGGAGGGTGGCAGTGGATCTGATTGGACTGCTGCCCATCCCCAGCAGTTCCGGGAAACGCTTCATATTGACAGTAGTAGATTGTGCCACCCGTTACCCGGAAGCGGCCCATTCGGGCCGACAAGGTGGCTGGAGATTTTCTCCATAGTGGGCTTTCCCCAGGAAATGCTCACCGACCGGGGGACCCAGTTCATGTCGCAATTGATGGAGTCCCTCTGTAGGCAGATGCAGGTGCAACATCTGGTCACCAGCCCGTACCACCCACAGACCAACGGCCTGTGCGAACGGTTTAATAGCACCTTGAAGCAGATGCTTAATATGTTGGTCAACTCCCACGGGCGTGACTGGGAGTGGTACCTCCCACACCTGCTTTTCGCCTACCGGGAGGTCTCACAGGCCTCCACGGGGTTCTCCCCCTTCGAGCTCCTGTACGGGTGATGTGTGCGGGGGCCTCTGGCTATGGGGAAAAAGGCCTGGGAGGGAGATGGAGCCACCCCCTTGGGTGTCGGTCGTCGAGTATGTGTTTCCGGGACAAGATGCAGGCCTTGTCACAGCTGGTGCACGATAATATGGAGCGAGCCCAGGCTGACCAAAAGCGATGGTACGACCATGACACTTTAGAGAGGACCTACCAGGTTGGTCAAAATGTATGGGTACTGGTCCCCGTACCTCAGGACAAGCTTTAAGCGGCCTAGGAAGGTCCGTACCTTGTGCACCAGCGCCATTGATTTTGGCCTCGGTGCCGTGCTCAGCCAGGTCGACATGACGGGCTTGGAACACCCCGTTTTGCACCTGAATTGGAAGCTCCTGCTGGGAGAGGTGGCCTACTCCAAGATGGAGAATGAGTGCCTGGTAATTGTCTGGGCACTGCACCGGTTGCTGCAGTATTTATACGGGCCACACGTCACCATGGAGACGGACCACAACCCCCTCAGCTGGTTGAACACTGTGTCAGGGACGAATGGGAGGTTGCTACGCTGGAGCCTCGCTCTCCAGCAGTATCACTTTACCATTCGCCACATGAAGGGCCGTGACCACGGGAACGCCGATACGTTATCTTGGCAAGGGGGAACACAGGGCGGATGGGTGCACGGGGGAACACAGGAATGTGCTGCCTCTAAACAGGGGAGGTGTGAGGAATATGGAGTATGATTTAATTTCTGCCATTTGCTCCAGGAGTGGCAGAGGACATCAAACTCCAAAGGGGGGCCTTCCTTCAAAGCAAAGCCAGATAGCAGAAAACTCCTAGCAGGTCACATTTGGTTATATTTCACACCTCCATTCAGACAGCACGAATCCTGCAGGAAAACTTCCGTGCAGGGGGTCTAAGTCATTGTTTGGAACAAAATCAACTATAAGGAATTATGAATCTACTGTCCATTACAGGCATAAACCAGATTTTTTTTTTTTTGCGATCCTGTGGCCAAGATGAACCGGCTCCTGCTCGTAGTTGGGTGGTAACTGACTTTTTTCTCTGTTTGTAGTATACCACCTGTATGCTGCACATCGAACCACTGTATATATTCTCTGTTATATGTGTACTGTCTAGTGAGCCCTTAAGGCGATTAAATATATAATTTAATCTTGTGCTGCCCTATATCTCGATCACGAATCCCCACGTCCGTGTTTCAGCATAGTTATACGCTACTGCTGGTTGGTTTCTCACCCTATATAATCCAGTTACCGGACCGGGCTTATATCAAACGAGAAACTAGTGGCAGTATACCCGGGCTATGGAAGCGCTGTTGCACTGGAGCAGTGAAAAGGCTCTCTCAGTATGTCAGGTTTGTGAGCGAGTGTCTCTAACCCTTTGCCTCGCTGTGCTTGCATGGACTGGAGGCAACTTACGTAAACTGTACCACACCTCGACGTGAGGTGCGGTATTTGACACAGTAGGGCCTAGTTTTTAAGATAGGAGTGGGGTCCACATAAACATCCAACCTAATGAAGTTCTCGCCTTGGCTGTATTTTAACTCAGGACTGTATGCCAATAGTGCCAACAGCTATATCACCGTGCATGGTTTATACTCATTTTCACCTCCAAAGCTGTATACAATGTTCTGTTGGTTTTATTTCCAAACTCAAGCAGCAAGTCCTCACTTCTACATGGGAAGATGGGCAGGCTAATGATCAATTATTTGTATGGACCTTCATTTCCAATAAGCGTCCTGTGTAAATGTGAATGAAAGTTCCTGATCCTTATTCAGTAATTTCAGCCTGTTTAAATGGGTTCTGTAGTCCCTGCTGGATATGTGTGCATTTAAAGCATGCTCTGCTGTGTTCATAGCAGGCGGTAAAAAACATATTCCTATGAACAGCACATTGAGGAGTCTCAGCTAAGGTGTCAAACTTGCGCAGTGTCTGGCATTGCAAAAGACAATTGCAAAATTTTGAACGCAGATTTGGATGTTAATAGAAAAAAGAATATGAGAAGAATGAATTAACATATTTGCCAAATTACACTTAGATTTCACACCTTCTGTAAAGTCATAACCTTACACTCTTGGGTACGCAGATTGAGGCTTAAGTCACTGTCCAGACAAAGAAGCGTATTTTGGAGAGTAGAACATGGCTTGGTACCTTGTGAGAACAGTCAATTCTCAGCAGTATGTTTTTTCTTAGTAAGGAAATGTTTGCTAAGAAGGAAAGCCAAGTGAAGTACAAGTCGAGTCACACTTCCTGGCTTCTCCAGCAGATGTTTAAAACATACACTGCTCCCATAAGTCATAGGGTCAGCATTTTGTAGAGTATTTGATATCCTCGATTTACAACTCCTAGTCCACTTAATAACCATGGATGGGGCAAGAGGGATGTTTTCCAAATATGTTACTAAGTTACTTAGATGCTCATTCACTTGTGTGACGTGAATGAGGAATGAACTGGCACCCACTTCCGTAGCGTGGACAGTGGAACCAAAGTCTTCAGGTCCAAATCAAAACTTCTGAAAATTGATTTCATACTTTTTTAAACGGTTTAAATTTTTTAGCCAGAATGCATGAAAAAATTACTTCTTTTGCACATTTTTATATCTTTTTATATTTTGCAACTGTAAACTAAGCAAGTCAAAGCAGTTTTCAATTACATTTTAAGTTAACTCCGTAAAAATTCAGAATCATAGCAGGGTTAAGAAAATGGTCCTCTACTGCAAATTTGTTGACTTGCATAAAGCTGGAAAGGGTTATAAAAGTATCTCCAAAAGCCTTGCTGTTCATCAGTCCATGGTAAGACAAATTGTCTATAAATGGAGAAAGTTAAGCACTGCTGCTACTCTCCCTAGGAGTGGCTGTCCTGTAAAGATGACTGCAAGAGCACAGCGCAGACTGCTCAATGAGGTGAAGAAGAATCCTAGAGTGTCAGCTAAAGACTTACATCCTTGTTAGCGAATCTACGATACGTAAAACACTAAACAAGAATGAATTTCATGGGAGGATACCACAGAGGAAGCCACTGCTGTCCCAAAAAAACATTGCTGCACAGTTACAGTTTGCACAAGAGCACCTGGATGTTTCACAGCAGTACTGGCAAAATATTTTGTGGACAGATGAAACCAAGTTGAGTTGTTTGGAAGAAAACACAACACTATGTGTGGAGAAAAAGAGGCACAGCACACCAACATCAAAACCTCATCCCAGTGCCTGGATGGATTGCTATCATCGAAGGAAAAATGAATTCCCAAGTTTATCAAGACATTTTGCAGGAGAACCATTAAGGCCATCTGTCCACAAGCTGAAGCTCAACAGAAGATGGGTGTTGCAACAGAACAATGACCCAAAGCATAAATGTAAATCAACAACAGAGTGGATTAAACAGAAGAAAATACGCCTTTTGGAGTGGCCTAGTCAGAGTCCTGACCTCAACTCTATTGAGATGCTGTGGCATGACCTCAAGAAAACGATTCACACCAGACATCCCAAGAATATTGCTGAACTGAAACAGTTCGGTAAAGAGGAATGGTCAAGAATTACTCCTGACCACTGTGCACGTCTGATCTGCAACTACAGGAAACGTTTGGTTGAAGTTATTGCTGCCAAAGGAGGTTCGACCAGTTATTAAATCCAAGGGTTCACATACTTTTTCCACCTGCACTGTGAATGTTTACATGGTGTGTTCAATAAAAACATGGTAACATTTAATTCTTTGTGTGTTATTAGTTTAAGCAGACTGTGATTATCTATTGTTGTGACTTAGATGAAGATCAGATCACATTTTATGACAAATTTGTGCAGAAATCTATATCATTCCAAAGGGTTCACATACTTTTTCTTGCAAATGTATATGACGCATTTTATGACATAAGCTTAAGATTAAGGATTTAGTGACAACATTTCTGCTAATACCTTAAAGTTTGAATTTAATATTCCTAAAGGCCTAAAGGTCAACACTTAATATTCCTGGTGGTTTTGGATGGTTTTTAAATGATACATACAATTTCTGAATTTCAAATCCAAGGCTTGCCTTCACATAGCCATGAAGGATAAAAGTCTGTCTGCCAACAGCCGCCACTACAGGTGCTCACTTCAGTTGTAGTTATGTAGCTCCAATTGGACGTAAGGTCACTGGCCTAGGAAGAGACTGTAGAGCTCACTGGAGTGCCACGGCCTCTTCAAACAGCTGATTGGTGGGGGTGCTGGGGATCAGCTGAAGAGGAATCATAATTTATAGTAAAAAAAACTGGAGGCAAATATTGGAATAATAATATTAACTGTTATTGACAAAGTACAAGTATATGCTGCAGTCAGGGGAAGCAATACAACAATACCAACAGAGACAAAAAGGAAGACTATCTATCACATACCTGAAATATGCACCTTGAGCTTGGTACATTCATGTGCCCTAAATGTCTAGTATATGGGCCCTCCCTCGAAGAACGGTGGTTTCTCAGTTTCTGTTGTGCCTTTGAACTTGGAAGAACCCAGCTACAAACAGCAGGTGGGACAACTCATGTGCAAATGTATGCAGCACTTTGCCTAATCATTAATGAACTATATTTAGTTAACCCATTGCTCTAATGGCTTGGTTAGGGGTCCATAAAATGTTATGCTCTGGGGTCAGATAATTCTCAGTCTGGCTTAGACTTTCAGCTGGAATAAGTATCTAACTACTCCAAAACACACCCTGAAAGCTCAACTTTTTTCTACAAGTATATAGCCTAGCTTAGAGTCTGCCTCAACTGCTGTTTCCATACTGGTTCCACCATCCACCTGAAGAGGTTAGATCTTACCCATTTCTCCACTTCTTGTATCTGGCCAATAATTCATATACATTGTTAGGACTTATGGATATGGCTTTATCATAAGGGTAATTTTGATATTCAGTTTTGCAAGAGGCTTAATTAATGAAATTTTTGACAAATTAATGATATTTTACACATTTTATGATAAATTTGCAGCATCTTTAACTCTAACATGTCTGTCTTTAGATGTTACATAACATTATACACCACCACGTTACTTGAGTAAGACTTTAACTATTTTTGTGACTAGGGTTGAGCGAAGTGTGATTCGGAACATAGATCCAAGGTCGTTTACGGAGACCCATCTCCATACAGCATTCAAATATATGGGCTGCGCGGAGGTTAAATTCATTAAGTCCAATGTCTCGCAAGACTTCGGTGAAGAGCTTCGGTCTTCGATTGTACAACTTTAAAACCATTTTAAAACAGCAATCCGAAGTCGGCTTGGGTAGTGATTGGTACCTCAGTACTGACGCCAGCTTTGGATTGCAGTTTTAAAATGGTTTTTAAGTTGTACTATTGAATGCCGAAGTTCTTTACAGAAGTCTTGTAACACATTTCACCTTCGCGCAGCCATACTTTTGAATGTTGTACGGAGACGGGTCTTCGTACAGCATTCAAATGAAGTTTTGAACGAAATTATCCCCTATGTTCTTATTACTTTATGCACATTTAATAAATGGTCTGTCTAATGTTTTACTGTGCACTCAGTATATCAGTACAGTTTCACATAGTTTGTTACATGATTTCAGCTGAAATTCAACATTGTTTGGTCAACGCTGGAGATGTGGGATGTGGAGTCTTTGAATGCTTTGAAAACAATTCCTGTGAGATCCGAGGTCTACATGAAATCTGCATGACCTTCCTACACAATGCCGGTAGATTTGATGCCCAGGTATTGTAAAACGTTACTGAATAATTCATGTTAAAGGGGTTGGTTGGATGGAATTTTTCTCTTTTTAGAAACAAAGACTTAGAATGCCATAAAAATCTTAACACTCTCCCACCACTCCCTGTTTACCACTTCCTGGTCCCTCTTTACACACATGAAATGACTGCTCAGCCCATGCTCAGATTTACTGATATTTCTTTCATTTCTTGAAAAAAATGCTAATATTCTAATGTGTATGAGGTTCTCAAATTCAATTGGATGTCTCATCTTGAGATTTGTGGTATTTGATTTCTACTCCTGCACCAGAAGTACATGTCCAAAGATATACAATATGCAGTATATTCATACATTCTGTAGAGGAAGACCCTGTAGCTGTTATGATCTTGGAGACAGGGCCTTAGCTCTGGTTAGTTCCATATGTAGAAGACTGCCACTTCTGGAAGAATCAATCTGCCAATCTGTATATCTCCACACCATCAGACACTCTGTGCATCGCGTCCTGCTTGATAAAGGGCCAATCTGCCTTAAGTCCCGAGACGTTGCTGTAATGATACAAACTGGATTCCAAAAAAGTTGGGACACTATACAAATCATGAATAAAAACTGAATGCAATGATGTGGAGGTGCCAACTTCTAATATTTTATTCAGAATAGAACATAAATCACGGAACAAAAGTTTAAACTTAGAAAATGTACCATTTTAAGGGAAAAATATGTTGAATCAGAATTTCATGGTGTCAACAAATCCCCAAAAAGTTGGGACAAGGCCATTTTCACAACTGTGTGGCATCTCCCCTTCTTCTTACAACACTCAACAGACGTCTGGGGACCGAGGAGACCAGTTTCTCAAGTTTAGAAATAGGAATGCTCTCCCATTCTTGTCTAATACAGGCCTCTAACTTTTCAATCGTCTTGGGCCTTCTTTGTTGCACCTTCCTCTTTATGATGCGCCAAATGTTCTCTATAGGTGAAAGATCTGGACTGCAGACTGGCCATTTCAGTACCCGGATCCTTCTCCTACGCAGCCATGATGTTGTGATTGATGCAGAATGTGGTCTGGCATTATCTTGTAGAAAAATGCAGGGTCTTCCCTGAAAGAGATGACGTCTGGATGGGAGCATATGTTGTTCTAGAACCTGAATATATTTTTCTGCATTGATGGTGCCTTTCCAGACATGCAAGCTGCCCATGCCACACGCACTCATGCAACCCCATACATCAGAGATGCAGGCTTCTGAACTGAGCATTGATAACAACTTGGGCTGTCCTTGTCCTCTTTGGTCCGGATGACATGGCGTCCCAGATTTCCAAAAAGAACTTCGAATCGTGACTCATCTGACCACAGAACAGTCTTCCATTTTGCCACACTCCATTTTAAATGATCCCTGGCCCAGTGAAAACGCCTGAGCTTGTGGATCTTGCTTAGAAATGGCTTCTTCTTTGCACTGTAGAGTTTCAGCTGGCAACGGCGGATGGCACGGTGGATTGTGTTCACTGAATGGTTTCTGGAAGTATTCCTGAGCCCATTCTGTGATTTCCTTTACAGTAGCATTCCTGTTTGTGGTGCAATGTCGTTTAAGGGCCCGGAGATCACGGGCATCCAGTATGGTTTTACGGCCTTGACCCTTACGCACAGAGATTGTTCCAGATTCTCTGAATCTTCGGATGATGTTATGCACAGTTGATGAAGATAGATGCAAAGTCTTTGCAATTTTTCGCTGGGTAACACCTTTCTGATATTGCTCCACTATCTTTCTGCGCAACATTGTGGGAATTGGTGATCCTCTACCCATCTTGGCTTCTGAGAGACACTGCCACTCTGAGAAGCTCTTTTTATACCCAATCATGTTGCCAATTCACCTAATTAGTGTTAATTGATCTTCCAGCTCTTCGTTATATCCAGCCTCTTATTGCTACTTGTCCCAACTTTTTGGGGATTTGTTGACACCGTGAAAATTTGAATCAACGTATCTTTCCTTTAAAATGATACATTTACTTGGATTAAGCATTTGATCTGTCATCTACGTTCTATTACAAATAAAATATTGACATTTGCCATCTCCACATCATTGCATTCCGTTTTTATTCACAATTTGTTTAGTGTCCCAACTTTTTTGGAATCCGGTTTGTACATAATGCACTTTTTTGGGCTGGATCAATAAATCGACACATTGAATTACATCTGTAGTGTGCTGTCCTAAAGTAAACGGTATGTTTGTCAATCATGAGAGTGTGGCATTACCACATAAAGCTGTAGTTGGTAGTGATGACTGCAGCAGTAGCAATTTGGAGTCTGATGATCCAACATTGTTTCAGAATGCCCTTCGCAGAACAAAATGAAGAATTGTTTTCATATTGAAGAAAGATACACGAGACCTAGCTATGCAGATATTTCTTATTGTATTACACAGCCACAAAAGAGAAATTTCTAAATCTTGTTATTTTATCTGTATTTCAGGGAAAATCATTCATCAAGGATGCCCTTAAATGCAAAGCTCATGGACTGAGACATAAATTTAGTTGTATTAGTCGTAAATGCCCTGCCATTAAAGAAATGGTGTACCAGCTCCAAAAGGAATGCTATGCCAAGCATGACCTCTGCTCTGCTGCCAAGGAAAATGTCCAAGTGATTGTGGAGATGATTCACTTCAAAGACCTCCTGTTACATGAGTAAGTGATGATGGTCAGAAAGCATTGCAGTTCTGCCAGGAGCATTTTGTGCCCATTTTTTCTGGATTTCCTTCTTTTAAGGATTGTAGCTAGTAGCATAAAACCGACATTTGAAGTACAAGTCATTTGCAGAACTGACACTTTTATTAATGAAAGTTGAACAGTCATGAATTAATTTTTTGTTGTTTTGAAACTAAAGAACCTTTAACCAGCCATACATCATTTGCTGAACATAATGTATTATTAGAATCGTTTCCACTATTATTACTCCCAACACATTTCTCAACACCATACAATTTATTAAATAGGTTCTCCATAAATCCTAACTTGGCACATTTCAGGTTATAATGGTTGTAATTAGTGTTGGGCGCGAATATTCAAATAGCAAATATTAATCGTGAATATCGACACTTCGAGAAATCACAAATATTTAAAATATAGTGATATGTATTCGTAATTTCTAATATTCTAGATTTTTTTCATCAGTAACTTCCCTTCTTGCTTGTGGGCCATTGCCTTTGCTGTGGAAAGACACACAGCCCTAACTGCCCCCTGTGATCATCCAGTCGCCAGATTTATCGCCAATTAATGTAGGGGCATCCACCTGTAATGTAGGGGCATCCACCTATGTGGCCCATACACTGCATGGGGCAGACAGGGCATGATCTACCGTAATGTAGGGGCACCCACCTATGTGGCCCATACACTGCAGGGGGCAGACAGGGCATGATCCACTGTAATGTAGGGGCACCAACCTATGTGGTCCATACACTGCAGTGAGCAGACAGGGCATTACAGCCACCACTCACCTGACTCAGGGCAGCAGGTAGAAGAACACGGACAGGATCAGGTCAAACAGGAGAAAGACCCAGATGTCGATCCAGTAGGATTGCTGAGACAACATCAGCAGGCAGCCCCGAGCCCCCCTCCTCCACTCCACCAGCTCACCGTCTCCGGCCCACCTTCATTTTGCCGCTGTGCCCGCTGCCGAGTGTCCATGCTGCGCTGCGTCCGTGTCTCACAGGGCAACGGCAAGTCTTGAGGTCTTTGACAAGGAGGGGTCACGTGACAGGAAGAGGTTACGTTGTCTCTATGGTGAGAACAGGGAGCGTCGCATGTACTGGGAGCAGCATCCTCTCATGCTGCCACCCCATTAGGAAGTGCCGCCCTAGGCAAATGCATTGTTTGCCTCGTGATAGATACACCCCTGCCTTGTATGCAGTATTTTGCAGATCTGAGAGAGACAGCAGTGTTACATTAGATAGTTAGTTAGTAAGCCTATATATATATTACAGATAGTTAGTGAGATAGTCAGTGTAGGTTAGATAGTGATATAGTGTAGCTGATAGGTTCTGCTGTCCATACATACATGCTACATACATAGTGCTGTATGTATGTATGCTACATACATACATAGTGCTGTGATGTCACAAGTTTACAACAATACTTAGTGCACCAATCAGTAATAAGTAGTTAGACCTGTTAAAATGTGAAATTGCACGTATTGCACCAAAATATTAGCATCATTAGTGCTGATTTCGCAATCGTGAATATATTGGAGCACTCTATCTACATATAAAGTTATTGTAATATTCTGCCGTGCCAACCATTTTCTCCAGTCTCAGGAAACTTTTAGCAGCTTGAAAAATGTAGCTATAGTGACCAACGCCTGTATTTCGCACGCAGTACTCGAATATTACATTGCCGTTTATTCGCGATCAAGAAAATGATCTCAACTTTGCAAATATATGACGAATATTCTATCAACTATTTGCAAAATATAGCAAATTCGAATATTGCCCCTGCCGCACATCACTAGTTGTAATATGTGTTTAGTTGTAATTCAGTCCCTTAGCCAGTAATGAGGAAAAAGGCAATGTGGCTCCCCCACTGGTCGTACTTAGCAATTGATAGGTATCTGTCTTCATACTGACATAGCTGTTCCATCTGAGAAGAACCACCAACTGGGCTCCTAAGAAGAAACAAGTGAATCAATTTGTATGAATCCATCCATTCATTAAACAGTTCTTGAGCAGTTAGGAACTGCACAGTCTCTGCTCTGGTAGCATCAGCAGAGCCTCTGCACTTCTGTTGCTACTTGGACCAAAAGTGCAAGGGCAAGATTGACAGGGCTGGGTGAGATGTCTGGTCCTGTCAATCAAGGGGGAGCCACTTGATCAACGGGGACAACCCCTCGCTGCTCAAGAACTCTGATGAATTAATTGATTCACTTATCTGTACTCCTAAGTATAGAAAGGGCAGGGATTTAGATAACTAAAATACAAGTTATGCTGAACATTTTCCCATAAAACGACATACTACAGACATCAACGTGAACGGTTACCTTAAAAATACTTTGTCGTCCTGGGGAAGACATCCCAGTAGGCACTACAATATTACCACGCTCATGTTGTGGGCTTAAATAGTAATTAGAGATGCAGTCTTTAAGGAAAATGTGTAATTTTTTCCATAGCATTTTTTTTTGTCTTGTCCTTACTGGTTTAGACAGAGTTGTGCGTGCTAAATTTATCAAAACAGCGTGGATAATCAATTTGGCAAATCTTAAAACTGTCAAGAAATTCTACTCCACTTTTCCTATACCACTTCCCTACCTAATGAGGATTTGCAATTTTTTTTAGACTGTTTCACTCCACAAACCAGAAAATCCATACAGTGGTTGAAAAAAACGTAAAAAATAACTCTTATACGTTTTGGATTGCTTCCGTGCCCTTACTCGTGGCACACTGCTAAGTAAGGACACTTAAGCTATCCAAAATACTGGACTATTTTCTGTTTATTTTTTATTTTTTTCACAACGTATTGCTGTCCCCAGTGGAGCTCACAATCTAAGTTTCCTATCAGTATGTGTAGGAGGAATCCCCCGCAAACATGGGGAGTATATAAAAACTATAAGCAGAAGTTGTCCTTGGTTAGATTTAAACCTAGGATCACTACAAGACACCAGTGAAAACCACTGAGCCACCATGCCACTGTGCCAACTTTAGAAAAGCTATTTTAGTTTTCTATGTTTACAAGCAGAGTCCATGCAGCACAGATCCTGGGAGCACAAGTAAGGGTGAGATGGCTACAAACTTTTTTATCATAGCTTTGTATTAACTTGATACATTCCCCCTTTTAGTGTGCCCCAACTCACATTTCTGTCCTACAAACAACTCAAAAGGAATGCTCTTAAGT
Source organism: Bufo gargarizans (assembly GCF_014858855.1). NCBI lineage: Eukaryota > Metazoa > Chordata > Amphibia > Anura > Bufonidae > Bufo > Bufo gargarizans. The sequence goes on along the minus strand of NC_058081.1, from coordinate 362,294,708 downwards.
AATGCTCTTCTTACACGTACTAAAGCTGTCTCATAATATTTCCCTTTCCTATTGGATGCTTTTGAATAGGAGGCCAAGAAGAAAGTAGACATTCTTCTTCAGGAAGATCTAAAGGCTGCATCTTTAGAGTACTTTACAAAGTCAATGTACTATATCATACGGTAGTTACCAACATTGTAGTTGGTGTATTCAGGCATGTAAATGCCCTTTTGGACATGCCCACAACCCTGCCTAGGACACAAACCGTGCCCATTTTGGCCCAGGACTGTCTCTGAAAATTAAAGGGAGTCCTTGCAAGTTATACAATAAATAGATAGATAGATTACAATAAATCCTAACCAATGAGCATTAAATATTAGAGCAAAATAGTAGTAATATATAGTAATAGTTGAGTAATATATGATAGTATTTTTTTTAATTATATAAATTATTCAACTGACATTTTTTTTCTTCTTACAGGCCTTATGTTGACTTGGTCAACATTTTGTTGACCTGTGGGGATGAGGTGAAAGATGCAATTACTCGTAGCGTTCAAGCCCAATGTGCGCAGAACTGGGGAAGCCTTTGTTATATACTTAGCTTTTGCACCAGTGCTATACAAGGAGATGCTTCAGTAGGGTCGAGTGCCAGCCCAGCAAGAAAACAAGGAGATTTAGTGAAAGGAGACACAGGAAAGTCCACTCGCAGTGATTCTTCATCTCTGTCTGATCTGGAAAAAGATACCAAAGCCACGAAAAGTGAAAAAGTTAACAAGCTACAACCAAATAATCGTGGAAAGATAAGTTTCAATAAAATGATGTTCAGTGCCACAGAGAGCTCTGATAAACCGATCGGTTTATCAGATATTCGGAGGTGAAACTGTCTTATCCCCAGCCTTTTCCATTCTCCTTCATTGAAAAATTGATCATATCACCCAGTATGGACATTCCAAGGCATTTATTATATATGAGGGCAATGCTTTGCCTGCAGTTCATTCTCATTTCCTGAAGCATTACCCCAAGCTCCTATGGAGAAGATGGAGCAGACGTTCAGAATTTGATCCTTCTTCAGCTAATTTCACCTGTACGGATTTATGATGTTAAATAAGATTATATGAGATCAAACAACTTTTAGTCGTTTAGTTCCTTAATAAGCTATGGTGTCAATGGTAAACTTAGGCTCAGATTTTAAGCTATATTCGATATGTTTCAACTCTAAAGCCCTTCTGATGTAAAGAACATTTATATTAGAGATATAACTTATAACTAACCTTGTCATAAGCTATAATTCTGGATTTGTCGACTTCACATTCACTCATAATATGAGAAGATCCAACCATTATACTCTTTAGTCTATTACCTACTTTTACTATTCACAATAGCAGTATGTGAAGTTAAAACATTTTATGAAGATCTACCCTCACAACCATACCCCAAATCTTTACTGTTTGCCCATACTAGTATACACAGATTAGCCCCCAACTTCATGTGCCCTGCTCATCAATACTGGGAACATTGCTGCATCTGCAGAGACCAAGACCAATCTTTTCATCATCTGTCTACCACAAAACATGGTTGTTTGTTAAAAATGACTAACTCCAGGAAAGTAAGGTTTTGACCAGGTTTTTGGGGGGAGATATCGCCAAAACTTTAGAGTTTTCAGTTTTTTACTAGAACATAACCAAATGCCTTGATTACCTAGCCTAATAGCCAGTTGTTATTATTGTCAGTGGTAATAATCGGGTACAACACACAACCAACAGAGTCCATGCAAAGCATTGAATGTCTTGTTCAACAGATCACCTCAGCATGCATCATATAAAATTATTATTTCATATTATGAGGATATATTTCCTTATCTTTATATAATGAATATTGCTGCCATGGTGTGTGTGTGTGTGTGTGTGTGTGTGTGTGTATACATGTCTATCTGTATGTGAGCTTATATATGTCTTTAAACTCACACATTAGAATGGTTAGGATTGAATGAAGGTCCGGATGAAGTTAAATGTATGTTTACATGTATATCTACTGGTTCAGTCTTTCATATTGTATATATTTCTTGCTTCTATTTATTGTATTGTATTTCCTTATGAACACAGTAAGGCTACTTTCACACTCGCGTTTGGTGCGGATCCGTCATGGATCTGCTCAAACGTATCCGTTCAGATAATACAACCGCTTGCATCCATTCAGAACGTAAACGTTTGTATTATCTTTAACATAGCCAAAACTGATCCGTCTTGAACAGCATTGAAAGTCAATGGGGGACAAATCCGTTTTCTATTGTGCCATATTGTGTCAGTGAAAACTGATCCTTTCTCATTGACTTGCATTGTAAGTCAGGACGGATCCGTATGGCTCCGTTTCGTCAGACGGACACCAAAACACTGCAAGCAGTGTTTTGGTGTCCGCCTCCAAAGAGGAATGGAAACTGAACGGAGCCAAACTGATGCATTCTGAGCGGATCCTTATCCATTCAGAATGCATTAAGGGCAAAACTGATGTGTTTTGGACCGCTTGTGAGAGCCCTGAACAGATCTCACAAACGGAAGCCAAAACGCCAGTGTGAAAGTAGCCTAATACATACATATATCTATATACATGCACTTTGTGCACACACATTTCTTACTATACACATGTACAAACACAGTACACTGGGGGAGATTTATTACAACCAGTACAAGGGAGAAAGTGAGAGTTGCCTACAGCAACCAATCAGATCCAGTTCTCATTTTTCAGTAGCCATTTAGAATATGAAAGCAACTGCTCCCTCTTTCCTTTGAATCAATTTTGATCTCCCCCACTGTCTCTGGTGCAGCTAATTTAACATTCAACGTCTATCCCACCTTGTGTTGTACATATTTTACGCCACTAGTAGTATATTTTGTTAAGCAACTTAATATAATTTTATGCAGATCTGTAATGTTATTAATGTGATAACACATTATTTATTGCTATAATTATTTTATTATTAATAAAAATTCCATGTTTAATCAGAGTTGTGGGTATATACTAATTGTTGTTTGCTTATGTTTTCACAAGGTCCATAATATAGAAAACAATTGGTGCCACCTACAGCATTATGTTTTGTGGGCACTTTTTGAAAGTATGCACAAATGCATTGTGAACCTAGCCTTTAAGTTATTGTTTTCATTATTTATGCTTTCTTATTTATGATACAGCAAAGATATGAGTTTTATGCACTGAGATTTCTTAAAATCTGGTGTTACTTCTGAAGTGTCTTCAAGATTTTTAGGATAATGAATGTTACTTTGAACAGTATTTTAGCAAACCTAAAAATAAGTATTAGATATTTATAACTTTATGGAAACAATTTCCAAGAGTTCATTCATAGCAATTTTTCATAGAATTTCTATCAAAGATTAAAATTGACTTACATTTGATAATATATGTTGAGATGATTTTGCCTTGACTAGATTTACTACAAAGGTCTAGGAAGTTTCAGAGCACTAGTAGTAAACTTTAAAATGGATGCAACAGAAGGTATCAGATTTGACCAATTAAGTCTCTGTGAACAGTAATGGCAAGACCACAGGGATCAGCCATGCAATAGTGTGGTCCTAATTAGTTAATTGGAGCCTGGTGGGGCCAATACCGCTCTGCTGAGCTAGATCATCACAAATGTGGAATGGTTATGCAGCTTGGTTGTATCCTTGAGGCTTTTACAAAAGGCCATAGAAGATAACTAGTGAAACATATGTACATTTTGAAGTAAATAGCAAACTTCACCCTGGCTCTCCCTAAGTCATGAACAGTGAATGGAGGGCAGACCCTTTTTTCTCTCTCGGGGCACTCCCTGACTTTCTGGGCTCTTGCCTGATGTTGAGTGGGGTGCCTTTGATGGTGAATAGTTGGCAGGTTGTAAGCCAAGAGGTGAGAAGCAGGGGATTGTGGGTGATGGAGACAATGAACAGGCCCATCATCCTTTTTTCTGTGGATGATGGGTGATGTGCCCAATTCTGACATATTTCACAGTTTTCTTCTCCCAACAGCTGTGTATAGACAGCAATGCTGGTGGTAATAGTAGTTCCTGAGTCTCTCTCTCTCTCTCTCTCTCAACACTTTGCAATCTTTCCAAATTGACCACACACGTGGAAAACTTTTAGAATCAGTACTGCAGTTCCCAGGCTGAGAGGTGAAGATGAGCAAATGGATGGCCAATCTGTTAAATAAATGTAGTGGGCATTAGTTGTGTACATAGAAAAATAAGGGCCCCATAGCAAGGATTAAACCAGCCTCCCCCCCACACACACACACAGGACAGAAGGGTTTCTGCCTAAACCCTTTCGAAAGACCCCTGGGCCATTTTTTCCACTGTTTCATTTTCTAAAAGTTGTTTCTTTAGAGTGTAAAGTCCTGACCAAGTTTTCACCTCCAGTAGAAGAGTAGATAATCCCAACTAAGACTGGGCCCCCTCTTGCCCTAGCAGTCACATGGTCTGCCACTATGGTTGCTACTCCCTTGGTGGGCATCATACTCTCTCCACAAAGCAGAAGTTCCTAGCTATAAACAAGCACATACCTTACTGTTGGAATTCTGTATAGCCTGGATGGTTCTGGACCTTCTATAAAGTATGGTTTATTTCTTTCAGGGTTACCCTAGTAGTAGAGTTGGTTCATTGGTAGCTGTAGTCTCAGAGACAGGTTTCCTGGACAGGCTTGGTCTGGAGGAACTCTCTCATATAAGTGCTTTTAACAGTAAGGGTCCATTCACACGACGTAATTTTGGGTATGCATTCATTCTGGAGTTTTGCAGAACGGGTGCGGACCCATTCATTTCAATGTGGCCACAAAAGATGGCGACAGCACACCATGTGCTGTCCGCATCCATTGTTCCTTTCTATGCCCCCCCAAAAAAAATATAGAGCATGGCCAACTTTTGTGACCCCATTGAAGTTAATGGGTCTGCACCCGTTACGCAAAATAGCAGAACGGATGCAGACCCAGAATTATAGTTGTGTGAATGGACCCTGAATCAATTTTACTTGGCAATAATTAAACCTTTTCATTCGTACTCTGGGTTACTGCAGAAGTAGACAGTAGGTGAGGGTAGGAGCTGCTCATATGGCTCTGAAGAAGCAGTCTGACATTCAGTATAAACCATTCCTGTCTTCCAAATTAGAGGTCTGTTTTCTGTAGTCTAACTTGTTTATTGGTCAACAGGATTGTCAATTGGTAAAACTACAAGAATACAAATGGCTTGTGTAAGTAAAACATATAGAATAGCATGTACAATAATACATTGACAGAGAAAGCAAATGTCCAAAATGGCTGCCGATACATAGAACTGCATGTCTCACTAACAAAAGTAACTCCCTGAGTGACATTTATACCTAGCTAAACAGCTCTGCATAACATAATGTCCCTGAAACAGGGTAGATCTCACTCACCAGATATACAGTACAGACCAAAAGTTTGGACACATCTTCTCATTCAAAGAGTTTTCTTTATTTTCATGACTATGAAAATTGTAGATTAACACTGAAGGCATCAAAACTATGAATTAACACACGTGGAATTATATACTTATCAAAAAAGTATGAAACAATTGAAAATATGTCATATTCTAGGTTCTTCAAAGTAGCCACCTTTTGCTTTGAATTCTGTTTTGTACACTCTTGGCATTCTCTTGATAAGCTTCAAGAGGTAGTCACCTGAAATGGTTTTCACTTCACAGGTGTGCCCTGTCAGGTTTAATAAGTGGGATTTCTTGCCTTATAAATGGGGTTGGGACCATCAGTTGCGTTGTGGAGAAGTCAGGTGGATACACAGCTGATACTTCTACTGAATAGACTGTTAGAATTTGTATTATGGCAAGAAAAAAACAGCTAAGTAAAGAAAAACGAGTGGCCATCATTACTTTAAGAAATGAATGTCAGTCAGTCCGAAAAATTGGGAAAACTTTGAAAGTGTCCCCAAGTGCAGTCACAAAAACCATCAAGCGCTACAAAGAAACTGGCTCACATGCGGACCACCCCAGGAAAGGAAGACCAAGAGTCACCTCTGCTGCGGAGGATAAGTTCATCCGAGTCACCAGCCTCAGAAATCGCAGGTTAACAGCAGCTCAGATTAGAGACCAGGTCAATGCCACACAGAGTTCTAGCAGCAGACACATCTCTAGAACAACTGTTAAGAGGAGACTGTGTGAATCAGGCCTTCATGGTAGAATATCTGCTAGGAAACCACTGCTAAGGTTAGGCAACAAGCAGAAGAGACTTGTTTGGGCTAAAGAACACATGTAATGGACATTAGACCAGTGGAAATCTGTGCTTTGGTCTGATGAGTCCAAATTTGAGATCTTTGGTTCCAACCACCGTGTCTTTGTGCGACGCTGAAAAGGTGAACGGATAGACTCTACATGCCTGGTTCCCACCCTGAAGCATGGAGGAGTAGGTGTGATGGTGTGGGGGTGCTTTGCTGGTAACACTGTTGGGGATTTATTCAAAATTGAAAGCATACTGGACCAGCATGGCTACCACAGCATCTTGCAGCGGCATGCTATTCCATCCGGTTTGCGTTTAGTTGGACCATCATTTATTTTTCAACAGGACAATGACCCCAAACACACCTCCAGGTTGTGTAAGGGCTATTTGACCATGAAGGAGAATGATGGGGTGCTGCGCCAGATGACCTGGCCTCCATAGTCACCGGACCTGAACCCAATTGAGATGGTTTGGGGTGAGCTGGACCGCAGAGTGAAGGCAAAAGGGCCAACAAGTGCTAAGCATCTCTGGTAACTTCTTCAAGACTGTTGGAAGACCATTTCAGGTGACTACCTCTTGAAGCTCATCAAGAGAATGCCAAGAGTGTGCAAAGCAGTAATCAAAGCAAAAGGTGGCTACTTTGAAGAACCTAGAATATGACATATTTTCAGTTGTTTCATACTTTTTTGATAAGTATATAATTTCACATGTGTTAATTCATAGTTTGGATGCCTTCAGTGTGAATCTACAATTTCCATAGTCATGAAAATAAAGAAAACTCTTTGAATGAGAAGGTGTGTCCAAACTTTTGGTCTGTACTGTACTTGCACAAAGATGGTGGAGTTTAAGAAGGAGAACTGCATGGAACATCTCTGCTGATGTCCTGTAGTCTGTATGTAGACTGAAGACTGGGCTTCTCCTTCCCAGAATGCCTTGCACTACCCACAATGCCTAGCACCTCCCACAAAGCAATAATCTTTATTAACAAGAAAGCAAAGTGCAATAAATTTTTACCACCGCTAGATGGTGTTGTTACCTAACTAATAACTATAGGAATACAGAAATTGCAGCAGAATAAATTTGAAATGAAATAGACGTGAACTGAAATTATTCTCTCTCTGCTGGAGGCAAACAGTTATCATAGCGGACCTGTAGCTAAAATTATGAAACAGAGGTCACCATGTGGGTCGATTTAACTGAGTAAGCTGAACACAAACTGCCACATTACTTTATAGGGTAGGTGCTACTATCTCCCTACACATTCCCATTGAAATCAATGGGCTGTCCTTACAATGCATGGACAGTTAAGGCCCTCCAGAGTGAGAGACGCTCCTGATGGTTTCTTTGTAGTCACTCTTCACACCAGCTAATATTTTAGGGTCCTGAACATGGGACTCCCTTTCTAGGGAATTCGAAAACCTGTAAATACGATTTCTTAACCAGGACTATCCTTCATTGAATGTCTGTTGCACTTGCCCATATGTTTCATATAGTTTAAAGGGGTTGGACACTTTCTGGTTACTGTTGAACAATGTCTTTGTGAGATGACTATATGGCACTTACTAATACGGTATAAACTTTTTTGAAATTCTGCACCATTTTCTGCATTTTATAAGGTATGCCTGCCTGTTTACAAAGTTTGTTGGGCTGTCCACACAGCAAGTCTTGTCCATAAGATGGATGCTGATGGAGGGTCATATGACCAGGCAAATCATCTTCACGTGATGTATCCTCCATTCAAATACACTGTACCTGCCATCTGCACTTGTTCTGTTGGTAGTTTAGTGTGGGTGCAGTGTGTGAATAGAGGACACCACATGGAGGTGATTTGCCTGGTCACATGACTTTCCATCAGAGACCATTTTATGGACAGAACCTCTGTGTGGACAGCACAAAAGTAAACAAGTGGTCATACCAGGGGTGGATTGGCCATAGACCTTACATGTAAATTTCCCGGTGGACCGATGCCCAGGAGGCCACCTAAGCCGTCCTCACGGCCGGCCAGTGGAAGTTTTTGGCAATGTATTTTGTGCTGATGGGGGCAGTATTTTGTGATGGACTATGGTATTTGGCTCTGTTGGGGTGGTATAATGTGCCATAACATGGTATTGCTGGCCCCCCTATTTGTGTTGGCCATGCCTTCCATCAATTTGAACCCTACAACAAAACGGGGCCACTTTTAGTATTTTTTCCAGGGCTACTTTAAGTTCCCAGTCCGCTCCTGGGGCATACCTTATGAATTATAGAAAATGGTGCAGAATTTCAACAAATACTACATTAGTAAGTGCCATACAATCATCTCACAAACACATTGGTCAACAGTCGCCAGTTGTTGGGGTGGTATAATGTGCCATAACATGGTATTGCTGGCCGCCCTATTTGTGTTGGCCCTGCCTTCCATCAATTTGAACCCTACAACAAAACGGGGCCACTTTTAGTATTTTTTCCAGGTCTACTTTAAGTTCCCAGTCCGCTTCTGGGGCATACCTTATGAATTATAGAAAATGGTGCAGAATTTCAACAAATACTATTAGTAAGTGCCATATAATCATCTCACAAACACATTGGTCAACAGTCGCCAGAAAGTGGCCAACCCTTTTAATGAGTATAAATTTGAATTAATCAACCACAACTTTTAGGTTATACAATGCATTCGGAAATTCTTCTGACCCTTTGTTAATTTATTGAAAAGGGAAAACTAAAATATTCAATTGACATACGTATTCAGACCCTTTACTCAGTATTTAGTTGAAGCACCTTTGGCATAAATTACAGCCTCCAGTCTTCCAGTCCTCCAGTCCAATCAGGTTTTATTAAGAATATATCTGTACTTTGTTCCATTATGCTTTCTCTCAACCCTGACCAATTTTCCTGTCCCATCCCCAGAAACCAGCACTGCTGCCACCACCATGCGTCACTGTAGGGATGGTATTGGACAGTGCCTGGTTGACTCTAGACGTGACATTTAGAACTGAGGCCAAAAAGATCTTGGTTTCACTAGACCAGAGAATCATGTTTTTCATAGTCTGAGAGTCCTTTAGGTGCTTTTTTGCAAACTGTAAGCGGCCTTTTATGTGTCTTTTACTGATAAAGCACAGATTGATGGAGTGTTGCAATGAAATTTGACCTTGTGGAAGTTTCTCCCATTTATACACAGGAGCTCAGCCAGAGTGACCATTTGGGTTCTTGGTCACCTCTCTTACCAAGGCCCCTTTACCCCAATAACTTAGTTTGGTGGGGCAGCCAGCTCTAGGAAGAGTTCTCGTTGTTCCAAATGTCTTTCATTCAAGAATTATGGAGGTCGCTGTGCTCTTGGTAACTTTCAATGCAGCAGAAATGTTTTTGTACCCTTCTCCAGGTCTGTGCCTAAACACAATCCTGTCTTTGGGCTCTACAAAAAGTTATTTACTCCTCATTGCTTGCTTTTTTTTTTTTGCTCTCATATGCATTGTCAACTGTAAACCCTTATATAGACCGGGGTGTGTCTTTCCAAATCATGTCCAGTCAACTAAATGAAGTTGTAGAAACATCTCAAAAGTGGTCAAGTGAAATGGGAAGCCCCCAGGGCTGCATTTCAAGTGTCAAAGCATTTTAGCATTTTTAGCCAAATTTCAGTTTCTTATTATGGGTAGAGTTGAGCGAACACCTGGATGTTCGGGTTCGAGAAGTTCGGCCGAACATCCCGGAAATGTTCGGGTTCGGGATCCGAACCCGATCCGAACTTCGTCCCGAACCCGAACCCCATTGAAGTCAATGGGGACCCGAACTTTTCGGCACTAAAAAGGCTGTAAAACAGCCCAGGAAAGAGCTAGAGGGCTGCAAAAGGCAGCAACATGTAGGTAAATCCCCTGCAAACAAATGTGGATAGGGAAATGAATTAAAATAAAAATTAAATAAATAAAAATTAACCAAAATCAATTGGAGAGAGGTTCCATAGCAGAGAATCTGGCTTCCCGTCACCCACCACTGGAACAGTCCATTCTCAGATATTTAGGCCCCGGCACCCAGGCAGAGGAGAGAGGTCCCGTAACAGAGAATCTGTCTTCATGTCAGCAGAGAATTAGTCTGCATGTCATAGCAGAGAATGAGGCTTCACGTCAGCCACCACTGCAACAGTCCATTGGCATATATTTAGGCCCAGCACCCAGGCAGAGGAGAGAGGTCCCGTAACAGACAATCTGGCTTCATGTCAGCAGAGAATCAGTCTGCATGTCATAGCAGAGAATCAGGCTTCACGTCACCCACCACTGCAACAGTCCATTGTCATAAATTTAGGCCCAGCACTAGTGTTGAGCGGCATGTCCCATATTCGAATTCGCGAAATTTTGTGAATATTCGAAAGAATATTCGTAAAATATTCGCGATTATTCAAATTCGTTATTATTTCGCATATGCGATAATTCGAATTTTCGCATCGCATAATACATATGCTATGCAAAATTCACATGTGCGCTAATGAAATCGCCTTACGAAGATTCGCAACTCAATTCAATCACTAATGTATGAATGCAATGCCCTTTGCCTCTGTTCTGGGACAAGTGTAGATATTCGCATGTGCGCTAATAAAATCGCCTTACGAAGATTCGCACCTCAATCACTTTCTAGGGAATGTGAGACTTTTGGGAATCAATCGAGATACAGTGGGGGGTGATGACAGTAGTTGACAGAGTACAGATCAATGTAATCTGTAAGGTGGAAAGTAAAATAAAAAATACGAATTTTCGTTAATCGAATTTTACGAAGTTCTACGTATTCGCGAATATGGTGCTATACTATATGAATGCACAGGCCTTTGCCTCTCTGTTCTGGGGACAAGTGTAGATATTTGCATTTGCGTTAATAAAATCGCCTTACGAAGATTCGCAGCTCAATTCAATCACTAATGTATGAATGCAAAGCCCTTTGCCTCTGTTCTGGGACAAGTGTAGATATTCGCATGTGCGCTAATAAAATCGCCTTACGAAGATTCGCGCCTCAATCACTTTCTAGGCAATGTGAGTAAGATCTGAGCTGTTGGACCTTTGGGAAACAATCAATTATATGTGTACTGTAATTTTGTGGGGGGGGGGGGGAAAACAAAAAACGAATATTCGTTTTTACGAATATATAGCACTATATTCGAAATATTCGCGAAATCGCGAAGTTGCGATATTCGCGAAAAAAATTTGCTTTTCGAATATTCGCGCTCAACACTACCCAGCACCCAGGCAGAGGAGAGAGGTCCCGTAACAGACAATCTGGCTTCATGTCAGCAGAGAATCAGTCTGCATGTCATAGCAGAGAATGAGGCTTCACGTCAGCCACCACTGCAACAGTCCATTGGCATATATTTAGGCCCAGCACCCAGGCAGAGGAGGGAGGTCCCGTAACAGAGAATCTGTCTTCATGTCAGCAGAGAATTAGTCTGCATGTCATAGCAGAGAATGAGGCTTCACGTCAGCCACCACTGCAACAGTCCATTGGCATATATTTAGGCCCAGCACACACACAGGCAGAGGAGAGAGGTCCCGTAACAGAGAATCTGGCTTCATGTCAGCAGAGAATTAGTCTGCATGTCATAGCAGAGAATGAGGCTTCACGTCAGCCACCACTGCAACAGTCCATTGGCATATATTTAGGCCCAGCACCCAGGCAGAGGAGGGAGGTCCCGTAACAGAGAATCTGTCTTCATGTCAGCAGAGAATTAGTCTGCATGTCATAGCAGAGAATGAGGCTTCACGTCAGCCACCACTGCAACAGTCCATTGGCATATATTTAGGCCCAGCACCCAGGCAGAGGAGGGAGGTCCCGTAACAGAGAATCTGTCTTCATGTCAGCAGAGAATTAGTCTGCATGTCATAGCAGAGAATGAGGCTTCACGTCAGCCACCACTGCAACAGTCCATTGGCATATATTTAGGCCCAGCACACACACAGGCAGAGGAGAGAGGTCCCGTAACAGAGAATCTGGCTTCATGTCAGCAGAGAATCAGTCTGCATGTCATAGCAGAGAATGAGGCTTCACGTCAGCCACCACTGCAACAGTCCATTGGCATATATTTAGGCCCAGCACACACACAGGCAGAGGAGAGAGGTCCCGTAACAGAGGATCTGGCTTCATGTCAGCAGAGAATCAGTCTGCATGTCATAGCAGAGAATCAGGCTTCACGTCAGCCACCACTGCAACAGTCCATTGTCATAAATTTAGGCCCAGCACCCAGGCAGAGGAGAGAGGTCCCGTAACAGAGAATCTGGCTTCATGTCAGCAGAGAATCAGTCTTCATATCATAGCAGAGAATCAGGCTTCACGTCACCCACCACTGTAAGAGTCAATTTTCATAAATTTAGGCCCAGAACCCAGGCAGAGGAGAAAGGTCCCGTAACAGACAATCTGGCTTCATGTCAGCAGAGAATCAGTCTTCATATCATAGCAGAGAATCAGGCTTCACGTCACCCACCACTGCAACAGTCCATTGGCATATATTTAGGCCTAGCACACAGGCAGAGCAGAGAGGTCCCGTAACAGACAATCTGGCTTCATGACAGCAGAGAATCAGTCTGCATGTCATAGCAGAGAATCAGGCTTCACGTCAGCCACCACTGCAACAGTCCATTGTCATAAATTTAGGCCCAGCACCCAGGCAGAGGAGAGAGGTCCCGTAACAGAGGATCTGGCTTCATGTCAGCAGAGAATCAGTCTGCATGTCATAGCAGAGAATGAGGCTTCACGTCAGCCACCACTGCAACAGTCCATTGTCATAAATTTAGGCCCAGCACCCAGGCAGAGGAGAGAGGTCCCGTAAAAGAGGATCTGGCTTCATGTCAGCAGAGAATCAGTCTGCATGTCATAGCAGAGAATGAGGCTTCACGTCAGCCACCACTGCAACAGTCCATTGTCATAAATTTAGGCCCAGCACCCAGGCAGAGGAGAGAGGTCCCGTAACAGAGGATCTGGCTTCATGTCAGCAGAGAATCAGTCTGCATGTCATAGCAGAGAATGAGGCTTCACGTCAGCCACCACTGCAACAGTCCATTGTCATAAATTTAGGCCCAGCACCCAGGCAGAGGAGAGAGGTCCCGTAACAGAGGATCTGGCTTCATGTCAGCAGAGAATCAGTCTGCATGTCATAGCAGAGAATGAGGCTTCACGTCAGCCACCACTGCAACAGTCTATTGTCATAAATTTAGGCCCAGCACCCAGGCAGAGGAGAGAGGTCCCGTAACAGACAATCTGGCTTCATGTCAGCAGAGAATTAGTCTGCATGTCATAGCAGAGAATGAGGCTTCACGTCAGCCACCACTGCAACAGTCCATTGGCATATATTTAGGCCTAGCACACAAGCAGAGGAGAGAGGTCCCGTAACAGACAATCTGGCTTCATGTCAGCAGAGAATCAGTCTGCATGTCATAGCAGAGAATGAGGCTTCACGTCACCCACCACTGCAACAGTCCATTGGCATATATTTAGGCCTAGCACACAGGCAGAGCAGAGAGGTCCCGTAACAGACAATCTGGCTTCATGACAGCAGAGAATCAGTCTGCATGTCATAGCAGAGAATGAGGCTTCACGTCACCCACCACTGCAACAGTCCATTGGCATATATTTAGGCCTAGCACACAGGCAGAGCAGAGAGGTCCCGTAACAGACAATCTGGCTTCATGTCAGCAGAGAATCAGTCTGCATGTCATAGCAGAGAATCAGGCTTCACGTCAGCCACCACTGCAACAGTCCATTGGCATATATTTAGGCCTAGCACACAGGCAGAGGAGAGAGGTCCCGTAACAGACAATCTGGCTTCATGTCAGCAGAGAATCAGTCTGCATGTCATAGCAGAGAATCAGGCTTCACGTCACCCACCACTGCAACAGTCCATTGGCATATATTTAGGCCTAGCACACAGGCAGAGCAGAGAGGTCCCGTAACAGACAATCTGGCTTCATGACAGCAGAGAATCAGTCTGCATGTCATAGCAGAGAATGAGGCTTCACGTCACCCACCACTGCAACAGTCCATTGGCATATATTTAGGCCTAGCACACAGGCAGAGCAGAGAGGTCCCGTAACAGACAATCTGGCTTCATGTCAGCAGAGAATCAGTCTGCATGTCATAGCAGAGAATCAGGCTTCACGTCAGCCACCACTGCAACAGTCCATTGTCATAAATTTAGGCCCAGCACCCAGGCAGAGGAGAGAGGTCCCGTAACAGACAATCTGGCTTCATGTCAGCAGAGAATTAGTCTGCATGTCATAGCAGAGAATCAGGCTTCATGTCAGCCACCACTGCAACAGTCCATTGGCATATATTTAGGCCTAGCACACAGGCAGAGGAGAGGTTCATTCAACTTTGGGTAGCCTCGCAATATAATGGTAAAATGAAAATAAAAATAGGATTGAATGAGGAAGTGCCCTGGAGTCCAATAATATATGGTTATGGGGAGGTAGTTAATGTCTAATCTGGACAAGGGACGGACAGGTCCTGTGGGATCCATGCCTGGTTCATTTTTATGAACGTCAGCTTGTCCACATTGGCTGTAGACAGGCGGCTGCGTTTGTCTGTAATGACGCCCCCTGCCGTGCTGAATACACGTTCAGACAAAACGCTGGATGCCGGGCAGGCCAGCACCTCCAAGGCATAAAAGGCTAGCTCTGGCCACGTGGACAATTTAGAGACCCAGAAGTTGAATGGGGCCGAACCATCAGTCAGTACGTGGAGGGGTGTGCACACGTACTGTTCCACCATGTTAGTGAAATGTTGCCTCCTGCTAACACGTTGCGTATCAGGTGGTGGTGCAGTTAGCTGTGGCGTGTTGACAAAAGTTTTCCACATCTCTGCCATGCTAACCCTGCCCTCAGAGGAGCTGGCCGTGACACAGCTGCCTTGGCGACCTCTTGCTCCTCCTCTGCCTTGGCCTTGGGCTTCCACTTGTTCCCCTGTGACATTTGGGAATGCTCTCAGTAGCGCGTCTACCAACGTGCGCTTGTACTCGCGCATCTTCCTATCACGCTCCAGTGCAGGAAGTAAGGTGGGCACATTGTCTTTGTAGCGTGGATCCAGCAGGGTGGCAACCCAGTAGTCCGCACAGGTTAAAATGTGGGCAACTCTGCTGTCGTTGCGCAGGCACTGCAGCATGTAGTCGCTCATGTGTGCCAGGCTGCCCAGGGATAAGGACAAGCTGTCCTCTGTGGGAGGCGTATCGTCATCGTCCTGCCTTTCCCCCCAGCCACGCACCAGTGATGGACCCGAGCTGCGTTGGGTGCCACCCCGCTGTGACCATGCTTCATCCTCATCCTCCTCCACCTCCTCCTCATCCTCGTCCTCCTCGTCCTCCAGTAGTGGGCCCTGGCTGGCCACATTTGTACCTGGCCTCTGCTGTTGCCAAAAACCTCCCTCTGAGTCACTTCGAAGAGACTGGCCTGAAAGTGCTAAAAATGACCCCTCTTCCTCCTCCTCCTCCTCCTCCTCCTGGGCCACCTCCTCTTCCATCATCGCCCTAAGTGTTTTCTCAAGGAGACATAGAAGTGGTATTGTAACGCTGATAACGGTGTCATCGCCACTGGCCATGTTGGTGGAGTACTCGAAACAGCGCAACAGGGCACACAGGTCTCGCATGGAGGCCCAGTCATTGGTGGTGAAGTGGTGCTGTTCTGTAGTGCGACTGACCCGTGCGTGCTGCAGCTGAAACTCCACTATGGCCTGCTGCTGCTCGCACAGTCTGTCCAGCATGTGCAAGGTGGAGTTCCACCTGGTGGGCACGTCGCATATGAGGCGGTGAGCGGGAAGGCCGAAGTTACGCTGTAGCGCAGACAGGCGAGCAGCAGCAGGATGTGAACGCCGGAAGCGCGAACAGACGGCCCGCACTTTATGCAGCAGCTCTGACATGTCGGGGTAGTTGTGAATGAACTTCTGCACCACCAAATTCAGCACATGCGCCAAGCAAGGGATGTGCGTCAAATTGGCTAGTCCCAGAGCTGCAACGAGATTTCGCCCATTATCACACACCACCAGGCCGGGCTTGAGGCTCACCGGCAGCAACCACTCGTCGGTCTGTTGTTCAATACCCCGCCACAACTCCTGTGCGGTGTGGGGCCTGTCCCCCAAACATATGAGTTTCAGAATGGCCTGCTGACGTTTACCCCGGGCTGTGCTGAAGTTGGTGGTGAAGGTGTGTGGCTGACTGGATGAGCAGGTGGAAGAAGAGGAGGAGGAAGCCGAGAAGGAGGAGGTGGCAACAGGAGGCAAAGAATGTTGCCCTGCGATCCTTGGCGGCGGAAGGACGTGCGCCAAACAGCTCTCCGCCTGGGGCCCAGCTGCCACTACATTTACCCAGTGTGCAGTTAGGGAGATATAGCGTCCCTGGCCGTGCTTACTGGTCCACGTATCTGTGGTTAGGTGGACCTTGCCACAGATGGCGTTGCGCAGTGCACACTTGATTTTATCGGATACTTGGTTGTGCAGGGAAGGCACGGCTCTCTTGGAGAAGTAGTGCCGGCTGGGAACAACATACTGTGGGACAGCAAGCGACATGAGCTGTTTGAAGCTGTCTGTGTCCACCAGCCTAAATGACAGCATTTCATAGGCCAGTAGTTTAGAAATGCTGGCATTCAGGGCCAGGGATCGAGGGTGGCTAGGTGGGAATTTACGCTTTCTATCAAATGTTTGTGAGATGGAGAGCTGAACGCTG
Organism: Bufo gargarizans; assembly: GCF_014858855.1. Taxonomy (NCBI): domain Eukaryota; kingdom Metazoa; phylum Chordata; class Amphibia; order Anura; family Bufonidae; genus Bufo; species Bufo gargarizans. Next base: position 362,277,844 of record NC_058081.1, on the reverse strand, counting down.
GCGTGTGACATGGTTGAGACGCTTGGTGACGGAGGTGGTGGTGGTGGTGTTGGTGGTACATCCCCTGTTTGCTGGGCGGCAGGTGCCAACGTTCCTCCAGAGGCGGAGGAAGAGGCCGAGGCGGCAGCAGCAGAAAAGGCCAAGGCGGCAGCAGCAGAAGAGGTAGCAGGGGGAGCCTGAGTGACTTCCTTGGTTTTAAGGTGTTTACTCCACTGCAGTTCATGCTTTGCATGCAGGTGCCTGGTCATGCAGGTTGTGCTCAGGTTCAGAACGTTAATGCCTCGCTTCAGGCTCTGATGGCACAGCGTGCAAACCACTCGGGTCTTGTCGTCAGCACATTGTTTGAAGAAGTGCCATGCCAGGGAACTCCTTGAAGCTGCCTTTGGGGTGCTCGGTCCCAGATGGCGGCGGTCAGTAGCAGGCGGAGTCTCTTGGCGGCGGGTGTTCTGCTTTTGCCCACTGCTCCCTCTTTTGCTACGCTGTTGGCTCGGTCTCACCACTGCCTCTTCCTCCGAACTGTGAAAGTCAGTGGCACGACCTTCATTCCATGTGGGGTCTAGGACCTCATCGTCCCCTGCATCGTCTTCCACCCAGTCTTGATCCCTGACCTCCTGTTCAGTCTGCACACTGCAGAAAGACGCAGCAGTTGGCACCTGTGTTTCGTCATCATCAGAGACATGCTGAGGTGGTATTCCCATGTCCTCATCATCAGGAAACATAAGTGGTTGTGCGTCAGTGCATTCTATGTCTTTCACCGCTGGGGAAGGGCTAGGTGGATGCCCTTGGGAAACCCTGCCAGCGGAGTCTTCAAACAGCATAAGAGACTGCTGCATAACTTGAGGCTGAGACAGTTTCCCTGGTATGCATGGGGGTGATGTGACAGACTGATGGGGTTGGTTTTCAGGCGCCATCTGTGCGCTTTCTGCAGAAGACTGGGTGGGAGATAATGTGAACGTGCTGGATCCACTGTCGGCCACCCAATTGACTAATGCCTGTACCTGCTCAGGCCTTACCATCCTTAGAACGGCATTGGGCCCCACCATATATCGCTGTAAATTCTGGCGGCTACTGGGACCTGAGGTAGTTGGTACACTAGGACGTGTGGATGTGGCAGAACGGCCACGTCCTCTCCCAGCACCAGAGGGTCCACTAACACCACCACGACCATGTCCACGTCCGCGTCCCTTACTAGATGTTTTTCTCATTGTTATGGTTCACCACAACAACAAAAATATTTTTTGGCCCAATGTATTGTATTCAAATTCAGCGGGATATAAATTTGAGGCCTAGTATTTAGGCGCTGGGTGACCGGTATGGATTTAGTGACAGAATTAGACTTGGAAATGCACAGAAGCGTGTGTGTGTGAAGTTATTCTGAATGACCCAATGTGCACCTTGAATATTATATACCCTTTTAGGGATAGATTTCAAATAGCTCTGATATAGCAGAAACCACTAAATTATGAAATTGCTAAATTGGGAATTGTATTTCAACCCAGAACAAGAAATGTGCTTGAACGGACACTAAATAACTCGCCCAGCTACAGCACTAAGGACAGATTTAGCTGGATATAAATTTGAGGCCTAGTATTTAGGCGCTGGGTGACAGGTATGGGTTTAGTGACAGAATTAGACTTGGAAATGCACAGTAGCGGGTGTGTGAAGTTATTCTGAATGTCCCTATGTGCACCTTCAATATGATCTACCCTTTTAGGGATAGATTTCAAATAGCTCTGATATAGCAGAAACCACTAAATTATGAAATTGCTAAATTGGGAATTGTATTTCAACCCAGAACAAAAAATGTGCTTTGACGGACACTAAATAACTTTCCCAGCCACAACAGGACAGCGTTAACGAGAGATTTAGCAGGATATAAATTTGAGGCCTAGTATTTAGGCGCTGGGTGACAGGTATGGGTTTAGTGACAGAATTAGACTTGGAAATACACAGTAGCGGGTGTGTGTGAAGTTATTCTGAATGACCCAATGTGCACCTTGAATATTATATACCCTTTTAGGGATAGATTTCAAATAGCTCTGATATAGCAGAAACCACTAAATTATGAAATTGCTAAATTGGGAATTGTATTTCAACCCAGAACAAGAAATGTGCTTGAACGGACACTAAATAACTCGCCCAGCTACAGCACTAAGGACAGATTTAGCTGGATATAAATTTGAGGCCTAGTATTTAGGCGCTGGGTGACCGGTATGGATTTAGTGACAGAATTAGACTTGGAAATACACAGTAGCGGGTGTTTGTGAAGTTATTCTGAATGACCCAATGTGCACCTTGAATATTATATACCCTTTTAGGGATAGATTTCAAATAGCTCTGATATAGCAGAAACCACTAAATTATGAAATTGCTAAATTGGGAATTGTATTTCAACCCAGAACAAGAAATGTGCTTGAACGGACACTAAATAACTCGCCCAGCTACAGCACTAAGGACAGATTTAGCTGGATATAAATTTGAGGCCTAGTATTTAGGCGCTGGGTGACAGGTATGGGTTTAGTGACAGAATTAGACTTGGAAATGCACAGTAGCGGGTGTGTGAAGTTATTCTGAATGTCCCTATGTGCACCTTCAATATGATCTACCCTTTTAGGGATAGATTTCAAATAGCTCTGATATAGCAGAAACCACTAAATTATGAAATTGCTAAATTGGGAATTGTATTTCAACCCAGAACAAGAAATGTGCTTGAACGGACACTAAATAACTCGCCCAGCTACAGCACTAAGGACAGATTTAGCTGGATATAAATTTGAGGCCTAGTATTTAGGCGCTGGGTGACAGGTATGGGTTTAGTGACAGAATTAGACTTGGAAATGCACAGTAGCGGGTGTGTGAAGTTATTCTGAATGACCCTATGTGCACCTTGAATATTATATACCCTTTTAGGGATAGATTTCAAATAGCTCTGATACAGCAGAAACCACTAAATTTTTAAATTGCTAAATTGGGAATTGTATTTCAACCCAGAACAAAAAATGTGCTTTGACGGACACTAAATAACTTTCCCAGCCACAACAGGACAGGGGTAACGAGAGATTTAGCGGGATATAAATTTGAGGCCTAGTATTTAGGCGCTGGGTGACCGGTATGGATTTAGTGACAGAATTAGACTGGGATATGGCCAAAAAATAACCACACTATTGCTGGTTAAATGCACTTGGTGATGGGCGCAGCTTGCCCCTGATGTAGTATATGGCCAAAAAATGAACAGACTATTGCTGGTTAAATGCACTTGGTGACGGGCGCAGCTTGCCCCTGATTTAGTATATGGCCAAAAAATGAACAGACTATTGCTGGTTAAATGCACTTGGTGTGATAGCTTGACCAACCACACTACTGAGGGTTAAATGCACTTGGTGACGGGCGCAGCTTGCCCCTGATGTAGTATATGGCCAAAAAATTAACAGACTATTGCTGGTTAAATGCACTTGGTGTGACAGCTTCACCCTGATGTAGGCTTTAGCCAAAAAACAAACGCACCATTGAGGGTTAAATGCACTTGGTGACAGGCGCAGCTTGCCCCTGATGTAGTATATGGCCAAAAAATAAACAGACTATTGCTGGTTAAATGCACTTGGTGTGACAGCTTCACCCTGATGTAGGCTTTAGCCAAAAAACAACCACACCATTGAGGGTTAAATGCACTTGGTCGCAGCTTGTGCTGGCGCACCACAAGACACAAAATGGCCGCCGATCACCCCAGAAAAATGTGACTGACAAACGGTCTGGGCAGCCTAAAAACAGTGAGCAATTGAGGATCAGCAGCTCAATGATCCACAGCTGCAGATCGATCAGTTAATCAAGTCCTTTGGAGGAGTTAATCTGCCTAATCTCGCCCTACTGTCGCAGCCGCAACCTCTCCCTACGCTAATCAGAGCAGAGTGACGGGCGGCGCTATGTGACTCCAGCTTAAATAGAGGCTGGGTCACATGGTGCTCTGGCCAATCACAGCCATGCCAATAGTAGGCATGGCTGTGATGGCCTCTTGGGGCAAGTAGTATGACGCTTGTTGATTGGCTGCTTTGCAGCCTTTCAAAAAGCGCCAAGAAAGCGTCACAAAAGCGCGAAGAAAGCGACGAACACCGAACCCGAACCCGGACTTTTACGAAAATGTCCGGGTTCGGGTCCGTGTCACGGACACCCCAAAATTCGGTACGAACCCGAACTATACAGTTCGAGTTCGCTCATCCCTAATTATGGGGTATTGAGTCTAGATTGAAGGGGGGATACTTATTTTTTTATTTTTTTAAAACAAATGTGAAAAGTGTGAAAAAAGTGAAAGGGTCTGAAGACTTTCCAAATGCATTGTATATAATCACTGCACCATGGCTTTTTTTTTTTCTTTAGTATAATACACAGTGAAAGTAAATACCTGACTGTTCACTAAGGTTAACAGAAATTAATCATTGATTTTCAAGGTAACTGCAGTGTTGTTTGAAAGTAAATTATGGAAGGAATAAGTACGCCTTGAACAACATATGAGAAACATCTCCTAATGATGCAATAGATACACCAGATACTTTAGTATGTGATTCACAATTTGGCAAGTCAGAAGAGATTGACGTTACCAATTACTAAACAGTAACCTCTCCTCCTTAGGGAAGATATTTAGTACGTACTGTAAATTCAGCCAACAGAAGTGTTTATAATGCAGGCATTGCTACTTCAAGGGTATGACCTGTTATAAAGGTCTTTGGCTTCTATTAAGCCACCAATGAAAAGTGTCATCTGCAGAAGTGATTTACAAATCAAAAGCTCTGTTAACTCTGTTGGTTTGATGCTGGGACTTAGTTTGAAACTAAATGTAAACCATAAACTGAAAAAAGCTGGCAGTCTAATGCAAATTTGATTGTACCCTTTCTCTTTCATAACTGTCCTCTGTCAAAAGTGTAAGGGATCTAACAAACTTACCTATCATCCATCCAGCTACAGTGGCATAAAAAGGAATCTTACAAGATCAATACCATTGAAGTAGAAACACATACTGTATATCACTGAGACACATGTATCAAATTATTCTAAACTAATCACTTAACATTAAAACTTCACTTTTAATTGATCCTTAAAATACCCATAGAGTAATTGAGTACTACAAAATACCTATATGAAAATATGACATACCAATGTTAAAAACCCACAATGCCATTAATAATGAAGAAACATGTCCAGTGTGATGATTATGTAAATCAATAGCATAAAACGACCATAGATGTCCGTATTGCCAAAGCCTAGTGTATCAACGAATTGCTGTGGCTGGTAAAGGGATTAAAAAATTCAACTAACCTGGTACAAACTCCCACGTATACCAAACAACAAAAACAAAAAATAAAGCTCACAAAGTACCCATAAAAAATTGTATTTTATTAAATTACAATGTATAACAAAATATAATTATGTGACAAGTCCATATGTACTGATCCTAATGTACTCTACTCTCAACCCTATGTTGGACAGAATGGGCACCCTGAAAAAAGGTTTGATCTTGGTCATCTATGGAGTCAGTATAGATCCAATATGCACAGATACATTTACAATGAGACAATATACACCTGCCACCAAGTGGTCAGAACAAAGCTAAAATACACACATATACTCTACCTCATATTGTACGTACAATATGGTATAAATAGCTACATTTGTCATAATTTGCAGCACAGATTGTAAGCTCTTGCTAGCAGGACCAACATTTCTCTTGTTTAATTGTTAACTTGTTTGTTGTTATGTTATGACTGTTTGAACGTGAACCTCCTGATTGTAAAGAATATTATTGCAGAATATTATTATTATTTATTTGAAAGCGCCATTAATTCCATGGCATTGTGCATACAGGCGGCGTTACACAAATATAAAAATACAAGTATTAACAGACTGGCAAGAGTTTACAATCTACAAATATGTTGGCGCTCTATAAATGATCATTATTATGATTATTATTATTATTATTCAGGGTGGTGTTAAGGCTACTTTCACACTTGTGTTCGGAGCGGATCCGTCTGGTGTCTGCACAGAGGGATCCGCTCCTATAATGCAGACGATGGGATCCGTTCAGAAAGGATCCGTCTGAGTGTGAAAGTTAGTCAGACGGATCCGTCCAGACTTTACATTGAAAGTCAATGTGGGATGGAGCCGTTTGAAATTGAGCCATATTGTGTTACATTGGCATCCACTCAGAATGCATTGGGGCCGTACGGATGCGTGAGAACCTTCAAACGGAACTCACAAGCGGAGCCCCGAACGCTAGTGTGAAAGTAGCCTTAGTTGATCATAGCAACCAATCGGAGCTCAGCTTTCATTTTTCGAGAGCCCTGTAGGAACTGAAAGCTGAGCTTTGGTTGGTTGCTAAAGGCAACTAAGGGTGGGTTCACATCACATTTTATGCCTCCGTTTTATGTATACGTTTGAAAAAAAAAAGAACGGTCTTGTATCCTGCACCTGAAACCATAACGAATAACGTGTGTAGAGGAACTCAAAGAGTCTGACAAAGCTAAATACGTAAATTACTGGACTTGGTTGCTGAATATGCTGACAGACATTTGGACCCATTGCTGTACTTCATGACGGACGGAGCTTGGTTTATTTATCAGGTCATGTAAATTCCTAGAATATGAGGTACTGGTCTGCTGAAAATTTCCATTGGACTCACGAAACACCACTTCATGACCAGAAAATTGGTGTTTGGTGCAGGAACACAAATAGTGGGCCCAATTTTCTTCAGATCAACTGTGAATACCGCAATTCACCTGGACATCTTTGAACAGTTTTGCAATCAACTAACAGCAGAAGAAAAAAGGTCCTGTTCTTTCCAACAAGATGGGGCAACATGCCACACCTCACAGAACTCACTGGCACGGGTTCATGAACTCTTTACAGAGGAGCGAACTGTGACCAAGAGGTTATGGCCACCACATTCCCCATACTTGTCCCTATGCGATTTTTATCTGTGTGGAAATTTAAAACAGAAAGTTTCTGCTAATAATCCACATCCCCTGGATGAACTCAAGGAAAACATCACAGACACTATCCGCAGCATCACTGCTGAAGAGCTACTAGCAGTATCAGCCAACATAATCCGACGTGCCCAAAGATGCATAGATGTGAATTGAGACCACTTTTACCAACTTTTGTAACTTGTGGGTAATTAAAAAAAAAATCTAATTGCTCGTTCATCTTGTCATGTACTTGTTTGTGGGCCACCTTGTACATTGAACATTAGTTATAGAACAAGATGCCCCAACAAATATGCAATTCACCAGGGGAAGATAGTATTATGTATCATATCATTACTGTAACTGTCCCAATGGGTTTCCACACTACTTCAGATTAATCAGAGCACTGGTAACAACTAGAGGGACAGTGTATCCATCTCCATACATATACACCTGTGCAAAACATACAGTGGCTGACTATAGACAACACTATCAAATAAGATATGCTGTGCGATAGTGTCCAGATCAAGGGAAATGTAGTAAATGAGCCATCTATGTTGTACACATAACGCTACTCCACCGCAGACCAACAAGAGAAATAAATGGGTACTTTACTTCTGTGATTCTTTGATATGAAACAAGTAACACAATCTCCTGGGGGAAGGGGCGGGGGTGCCAAGTAAAATTACATTTAAAAAAAAGTGTGGATCCTGTCTTTAAAGTGTCCCAAGGATATCCTCATGATAGTGTCCAATTATCAGTAGCTAGATACCTTCCCACTTTGTAAACGAATAAAGATGGACATATAGTGCGGCGTGCAAAGCGTCCCGCAGCAAATTTTTTCCACACTAGGCTACGCCTCTAACTCCACCCAAAACATAACTATACACCTAATCCCACCCAGTCCACTTTATGCCCCCACATAGTAATTATTCCCCCTTCATGCCACTGCACAGTATTTATGCCCACATTGTGTCTTCACAGAATTGGGCCCAGCTGTGCCCCCAATAATATGCCCAGCTGTGCCCCCAATAATATGCCCAGCTGTGCCCCCAGTAATATGCCTACATTGTGCCCCCCAGTAATATGTCATCATATTTCAATAGCCAGAGTCTATATTAATTCTGCCACAATAGAAAATGGATCCGTCCCCCATTGACTTTCAATGGAGTTATTGATGGATCCGTCTTGGCTATGATAAAGATAATACAACCGTATCCGTTCATAACGGATGCAGATGGTTGTATTATCAGTAACGGAAGAGTTTTTGCTGGACCCTGCCGGCTCCAGCAAAATGCTAGTGTGAAAGTAGTCTTAGTTTTCTTTCTTAATCATATCACCTTGTTCATTTTCATTTGCAACATTAGTATCTGATGCAAATAAACACTTCCTGGATCATAAGTTAGTACCAATGTATCTATTGTGAAGTAATATCACTTGCTCAACAGGACTTCTAACAGCATTCACTGTCTCTGTTTCCTTAGTTAGTCTCATATTCTATCAATCCTCTTTAAGGGGGCGTCTGCAGTCCGTTCCATTGTAAATCACTCACGTGCTTTTTATTTAAAACAGCAAAATAGGGGCTCCCACCTGTGTGGAATTTTCAGGGGTTAGGAGCATCTAACAAGAGTGCTCAAATTCTCAGATCTTTATAGAGGAGGTTTATATTGACTGTGATGCAAAGCCTATCAGAGACAGCTTGCTATGTCTGTGCTCCTATCAGAAGCGCAAGTTTCTATGTTCCAAGCCTATCAGCTTTATCTACCTTGCGCTTGCGTTACAACTTTGAAGACGGGATTCTTGCTGTGCTTCAGCACATTTATTAGATCTTTGTTATATTTACTTGCCTGCTTTCTGCGCATGTCTTTGGACTTGTGTGTGGATCATTATGTTTGTTTTTTCTCTAATTATGCACATGTACTATATCTTTGTCTATTTCTCCTTTATCAGAAATGAATATAGGGTTAAAAAGATAGAAATATATATATATATATATATATATATATAGATAGATATATAGATATAGAGAGAGAGAGAGAGAGAGAGAGAATATCACAGGAAAGGATAAATGGGATAGATCAGTCTTTGGACTTAATTCCTGATCTATCCCATTTATCCTTGCCTGTGATATTCTATATATATATATATTGTGGGGGGTTAGCTCTTCTCCGGGGGTCATTCTCACAGATACGCCTTTAGGACACCAAGTTTCAGGTCCAAACAGTGTATTTATTGTTCAACACCAGCAACAATAAAATGACAAAATAATAAACACTCGCTCGTCCAGGCTCTAACTAAACATAAAGTTTCCTGACTCACCTAGGGCCCAGTTCACACCCTGTGAACTCGTGCGGCTTTGTCAGCCAATGTCCCACAGCCTCCTGGCTGTACAGAGCACAGTACGCCCACTGTCTCCAGTTCAGTATTTCTTGTGGGGGATTGGGGCTCAGTAGTCTGCCTGACTATGGCCCTGCGACCCTCCCAGGCGTCGCTGCATCCCCCAACTCCAGGCTATCGCCCAGCTTTGGTGGTCCCTCAGCCTTGCCCAGCTGAGACCACACAGACAGAGCCTCCAGGCCTCTGTCCACAGGTACCACACTCCCCCCTTTCTGACACTGGGAGGTGCTTTGTGCTAGGCTGATTACCTCCAGCTTCTCTCACCTGTGGTGGAACAGGGGTGTGGACCGAACTATCCACCCCTTCCTTGCCTCTAACCTGAGTGAGACCTGTCACCGTCTCACATATCCCCCCCCCCTTTGTTCAAGCCCGTGAGGGTGAACACCTGCATAACCACGGGAGGCTGGTGAGAGGGTATCGACCTGGCCTGGACGTGGGGAATAGCCACCCACCCTGCTCTTTGGCTGCTCCCAATAAGAACCGGCCCAGATTGGCTTTACAGCCACACTAAGTAACCCAGTTTCAGCGAGCACTAGCTGCCGCTGACACAGAAAATTACCGGTTCTTATTTCACCGAGGCCAGGAACCTCGGTGACACGTACCTTCCCTTTGTTCTGCCAGACCCACGCCATCAGAGCTTGGTTTATCACCAAAACCAACATCTTGCCTAACCGAAACTGCCTAAAGGCCTCATGTGCCCATCTCATGGCCAGATACTCTTTTCTTACTCTTTCCTGAGTGATGATGCGCTGTCGTATATTTTGATCTCTCTCTCTCTTTTTAGATCCTCTGGCTCCTGTACATGCGCCTCACATCCTTTCTAGGACTGCTGCAGCTCTTGCCTGAACTGTTCCCAGTCATGGTCATATCCCGAGACTTTCTCCTTTGCTTTGCAGGGCTCCTTCAGCAGAGCATGCTTGCCCCTACTCGCTTCTTTTAACTGCATCTGGGTCACTTCTTCCTTCTTTCCAACAGTAGTTACCCCAGCTACTATGGCATTTTTAGAGACCTCTGCTTCTTTTGGCTTAACTTTGTCCTCTGTAGAACCTGGGGACTTCATATCAACCAACATATCGGCCTTAACTTTTTCAGTCTTTGTCTTCTTGAAGTCTCCAGTCTCTTTGACCGCCTTCTCATCCTTCTCGGACATGGCACCATACACTTGCCCTGTTAACCCCTCCCCCTCTTTCTTATTGAGGCAGGAGGCACCAGGGTCTTCAGCAGACTCCTCGTCTTCTTTTATTTTCTCCAGAGGCTCACCCAGGACCCTGTTCTCATTTTGTGGAGGAGTCAGGAGATACAGGCCATTGTAATAGCCTGGATCCAAAAACTGATCGTTCACCTCCTTGTACTTCTTCCCCAGCAGCCTGCTGGCTATTTGGAAGACCTTGTATGCAGAGGGGACATCTTCCAGGCCTAGGCTACACGCTACCACGGGTCTGTGGTCTTCGGCATCCACATCAGCCCCATCAACTGGTTTAGCAGAAGCATCTTCCATCTTCTCTGCCACAGCCAGCACCACAGTGCCACCCTCTCCAGTCCCATTTTTAACAGGCTCTGGCTTCTTGACGTCTTCCAGAGAACTCTCCTCTTCAGGTTTCTCACCTTCTACCTGCTGCTCGAGAGCACACTTAGATTTCTCCAACTCATCTTTTAAGCTCATGAGATTTTCATTCTCTGCTCTGAGTTGCTTGTTCCGCCTCTCCAATTCAGCATGCTCCTCAAGCGCTTCTTCCAGGGCTTTAGCCAAGGAGAGGGCCTTGGTCTCCTTTTCCCAAGCATCAGTCTCTGGTCACTTTTTTCACCATATCGAGCAGAGATGCATTTCTCTTCAGCTAGGAGCCAGTCACACTTCTCCTGTTTATTCGCTGGATTAGACATAACTTGCTTCTGGTGGTCCAGGTCCACCATCAGATCACCCAATCCTCGCTGAAGTTTGTTCTTTGTTTTCTCCACCTTTTTGTAAGTCACACCCTGTTTCTCCAGGCGCTGAACCACCAACTCCATGTTTTTCAGCAGTTTCTTTTCAGCTTTTTGCACAAGCTTGTGGGAAGTGCCCCGCTTTTTGGCCTCCGGTTCCAGCTGCTCCTTGCTTGGCTCTGCTGCAGCAGATGTAGGAGTATCACCATTCTCTTTCTTTGCCCTTTCTGAAATTTTCTTCAGTTGCTCTGTGAAGACAGCTAGTCCCGTCTCTAACGTTTCTAGGTAGCGTGAGGAGAGAGAGAGATCATCCTCCTGTTTGCAGCTGTACTGTCGTGTCAGGTCACCTACAACTGTCTGGATATGGGCTTCAGAACCTAGGCTGATGTCACCCGACTTAATTCCCATCTCGTCAGATATAACTGTCTGGTCGCTACTAGTAACCACCTTTGTTTCGCAGGACCTTGACATGGTAGCTTCACTCTCTGAGTCGGTCACAGCACATACGTCACCTATACCGCTCGTGTCATTATTAATTCTGACCTCTAGGGGCACCGATGAGCTAATCCCCACCTGGGACACTTCCTTAGTAATTGACCAACATTGTGGAGACTGCATTTCCACCTCTGGTACGTGCGGTACACCCTCTAACCCGATCATATTTTCCTGCACCTTCAAACACTGAGCTGGAGCTGGGCTTTGCTCCACACTACTTATATGCATGTCTTCAAACCTTTTGATTACGTCATATCGCGCTTCATGAAACATAGCAGATGCAGAAAATAAAGTTTCATCATCATTTACATTTTTACCACCAGGGGGCGCTTCTCCCCTGACCACAACCTGCAACGGAAAAGTTATATCACTGTCACCACATATTTCATATGACATCATATTTTCCTTATGCATTTCCGCACTTTTGTCACCATCACCTTGCACTTGACCAGCACCATTGTTTCCAATGGTCAATATTCTTTCCCCATGCAGGTCAAAGTGCAGCTCCCTTAGATCCTCACTAAAAGGGACAGGTACAGGTTCTGCAGGAGTTTCGTCACTATCTGCAGAAGTGTCTACCTTACCCCACAGCAATAAACAGATATCACGGCCCAACACTCCCTCATGCATGAGTGTATCTGTAACATCAAGTTCATCAGTCTCTGTTCTCATTGGAGTCTCACGCTCAGTGAAAATCAGTGGATAGTCCTTATCCGCACGACTGTCCAGCACCTTTATTATTTTATCAGTCTCTGGTTTCAATATTGTGCTACCTCTTACCCGGGCTAGCATGGGATCCCGGATCCTTGTCATCCCAAAACTAGCTTTGGTCATGGGCAACTGAGGAAACCCAGAAACCTTCTCCCCTGCGGGTTTCTGCGAGGGAGCCATCACAGCAGGCTTATCCGCCTGTTCAGACACAGTCTTTTCTCTGTGTGACTTATCACCTACCGGCCCAGCAGATATCCCCTGCCGCCGGCTCACTGTCACTGGGTCTGCCACATAGTTAATAACAGGAACAGTCTTACCCTTTGTAATCAACCATGGGATTACAAATCATACCCAGAACCTAAAACAAGCTATACAATACCTTAAATAATACAAAATACACGCGGACACCTTGAATGGGTGGAATAAATAAGGCCACGGCCACTTTATTAAAGATTAGCTTAAAATTTAATTAACAATAAATCATCATAAAATAAATTACCAATGAATTAACTCATCATCAATATCTTATTAACAAACCAATCATTAGACCAGCCATAAGCTCGGCCTAAACTACTGACTCAACTCGTCCGCTCACCTTATCAGTGAGCGACTTTTACCCTCCTTCTAACAAAGCGGCCGTGACAGAAAACAAAATAAAAGAGGGAAGGGCGGGTGGGGCAGCAAAACTTCCCTCAGGTACTTGTTCTGACAGCCCTCAGCTGTCCAACTCCTCTTTTTATCACCCCAACCTGGTCCCAGCCCCAAAACTTCCACCCAATCCCGAATCTGTTGCTGGGTATCCCTACACAATTCTGCCCAGCAACCAATCCCATAGGTCCCTTCCTGACCCAATCACTGACCTCCCATACTCTGCCCAGCAACCTTCCTATTCTTAGCCATAAACCTTATCTTTTCGGCGGGAAAACTTCCCGCCAAAATCACCTAAGTAAAACCTCTGGGATGATTATAATCCCATGAGGATCCCTCCATATTTCATTTTCGGGATCCCAACATGGGATTACAAATCATACCCAGAACCTAAAACAAGCTATACAATACCTTAAATAATACAAAATACACGCGGACACCTTGAATGGGTGGAATAAATAAGGCCACGGCCACTTTATTAAAGATTAGCTTAAAATTTAATTAACAATAAATCATCATAAAATAAATTACCAATGAATTAACTCATCATCAATATCTTATTAACAAACCAATCATTAGACCAGCCATAAGCTCGGCCTAAACTACTGACTCAACTCGTCCGCTCACCTTATCAGTGAGCGACTTTTACCCACCGGAGCATGCCGACTAAACAGGCGGCATGGGCCCCACCCCACCAACTGCTAATTCAATCATCGCCTGCAAGTTTAGGTTGAAAATATCCAAACCAATTGCTGACAAATGGATTCTATCCGAAAAATAGAGGCCGGGCAAACCACCTTCAAGGTCCACATGGCGAAAGGAAAATCCCCATACTAGCGGCATAAAACGAGCCATGATCCGATTAATCCTAATTCTGATCTTATCCAAATACTTAAAATTTGGACAAGACAACCATAGCAAACGAGGAATCATTTCAGAAAAAAACAAGACGGGCGTCAGGAAACAACCGTCTTGTTCTGACCATAGTACTTTTCATGCAGAAGGCCAATTCAATAGTACTGAACTTTCCCACATCATTGCCTCCCGCATGAAAAATAATAACATCAGGATCAGGGTATAAAGAACACATTTCCAAAACTACATCCAACAAACCATCCCAACGCAAGCCCTGACCCCGTTCCAATACACTCTAACGATGTCTGTAGACCAGGACAGGTTGTCACCGTATGACCTTTCCAAAGCTCTTCTATGTGCCCAATGCACGAACGAATGGCCGACGATCCATACGGTCAGTCCTGTAAAAGCTATAAACAAAAACACATTAAACAATGATAAAATCAGGACGCACATATAGCTTAAAACGATTAGATGACCATCTACCGATATTCTTTATTATGGACGTACTCAAACCAGACTCCGCTGCCGACGTGGCAGCACCGATCCGAAAGGAATGCGATGTGAGGCGGAAACTCTCAAGTCCCAAATCCCTTAAGCATTTTGAAAGAACAGACCTGAACTGATACTGAGTCACTGGAGAAGCATTCGCATGAATAAAAAACCTGCTACCACCCACCGGTCTGACATGCCCATACCGAGATAACATACTCACCGGACAAATAGAAACCGACCTGATCTTGTCCATACGAATCCAGGTACCCTTACCCAATTGATCTACTTTGGATGATGGAAGAAAAATTAAAACATAATTAACATGAATATTAACGTGCTGAGCCTCTAAGCCCAAACCTGACCTTCCATTCTTGGGAAACAACTCCCCAATTCTAAATGCACCAAAAAACATACAACAAAACGCTGTGGAAAAAAGCAATGCTTCAAAATCATCCACGCAAACCCTAGAAGTAGCGTGACACAAAGCCTCCAACAATACTGGTGAAATAGGGCATCTATTATCAGGAAAACAATTACCTCGCCTGTATCCTTTCAAAACCTGCTTGATCAGGAAATAATCTAAAACGGAAGGGGAGCCTAAAATTCTAAGAAAAAAGGAAATCCCAGACAAAACTCTCAAAACTGTAGCATAAGCCAGACCATCCTGAAATAATGCTAAGCAAAAAGCTAAAGCTGAAACTTCGCCACAGACATAAGGGGACCAACCCCTACCTTCAGCAAACCGACACCACCGACCCCATGACCGACCGTAATCCAACCACGTTGCCGGAGCCACCGATGACTGCAAATACGACATGCCTAGGACCAGATCAGATTCCACAGATGCCCCGGGCATAGCTCCCCTTCTGGGTCGGCCCCTTTCGCCAGCCGATGAAATCTCTGAAACTGAAAACGTGACAAGGAATCAGCAATAGAATTATCTATCCCAGGAACATGACGAGCCTTCAGCCAAATATTCAACTTTAAACACAAAAGAACTAAATGACGCAACAACTTAACTACCAACGGGCACTTAGATGACAAACAATTAACTGCAAATAAAACACCCATATTATCAGAATGCAAAATAATCCTCTTATTAGAGAAACAACTACCCCATAAAACCAAAGCCACCACGACAGGGAATAGTTCCAACAGAACAATATTCTTAGTGACCCCATTCGATACCCATGCCGGATGCCACTCTGCAGCACACCAATGCCCATTCCAATACGCACCGAAACCACACGAACCGGCAGCATCTGTAAACAAGTCCAAAGATGAAGCCACAACAAAATCCTCCTGCCAAAATGACCTACCATTATACTGCTGAAAAAATTCCAACCAAACCACGAAATCCTCTTTAACCTCTCTGCACAACCGAACATGAAAAGCTGAATTCCTAATACCTGAAATTTTTGAAGACAATCTCCTACAAAATACTCGACCCATCGGCATTACCCTACTAGCAAAAGCTAACATACCCAAAATCGACTGAATCTCTCTCACTGTAGCTTTATGCCTTTTTAATAAATCAGACAAAACTGCGCATATCTTGGCAACCTTATCCAATGGGAGACAACACACACCCTTCTCTGAATCAATGACTATTCCTAAATACTCCAAACGATTAACCGGGTAAATCGTCTTATCCACCGCTAGCGGAACACCGAAATCAGAACATACCGCAAAGAAGGACTCCAACAATTCAGAACATACATCAGAACCCGCCGGACCTACAAACAAAAAATCATCCAAGTAATGCGTAACTGCCCCTCGCATGCATCTCACTGAAACCGCCCATTCAAGAAAAGAAGAAAAAACTTCAAAATAAAAACATGATAAAGAACATCCCATAGGAAGACATTTATCAAAGTAAAATAAACCATTAAGTTGGAAACCTAGAGAATTAAAGCATGAAGGATGGACCGGCAATAAACGAAAAGCGGACTGTATGTCCGCTTTTGCCATTAAAGCGCCTATGCCACAACCCCGCACCAAATCTACAGCAGAATCAAATGTGGCATACTTAACAGAGCATAATGCTTTATCGATTTCATCATTCAACGACGCCCCATAAGGAAAGGACAAGTGGTGAATCAAACGATAAGCATTAGGCTCCTTCTTAGGCACCACCCCTAATGGAGAAAGGCGAAAATTAGCAAAAGGAGGAGAGGAAAAAGGACCTGCAATCCTGCCTAAGGCCAATTCCTTTGCTAACTTGGACTGAACCACTGAAGGGAACTGATCAATGGAAGATAAATTATTGACCCATTCACAACCAGAGCCACAAAATGACGGTAACCGAAAACCCAAAGCAAAGCTATCCAGAAGCAACTCCGCCATCATTAAATTTGGGTAACGCTCGAGCCAAGGACGCATGTTCTCCAGCTTTACTGGCGTCCAAGCTCTTAGACACATACTCTTTTGTGGAAGGCTGGGCCGGCATGTTAGCTCTTTTATAACACCGGACCAGCGGGTGGCTACCTCCACAAAAAGCACACTCATGACGGTACTTGCAAGATGCAGGCCACTTACACTGCGATTCATTAAATGCAAAGCAAGTACCTTTCTTAAATAACTGCGCATGCGAGGCTGACGGAGCCGCCTGCTGCCTCACAGTCGCAAAGGATGAACGCTGCGGCAACAATAAGTTCAGCCACAGACCAACATCCTTTGCACCCCAACGCATGCTAGGATACACCGACAGCCTCTGTCTGAAACCTTCGTCATATATAAACCAACCAATTCCCCCGAAATTTTTATATGCCTCTAACACGTTATCTAAATGCTGAAAAAGACCAGAACACTTCATAGGAAATTTCTCTCCCATCACGCTACAAAAAATACAGTAAGCTTGAAGCCAATTATTAAAAGTCCGTGGAATGGGCCGCCTTCTGTCCTCCTCAGACTTGTCTTCCCGCTTCTCAAGTTTTGAAACAAAATCTTTAGAAGCGGGAAGAAGAGATAACATATCTACAAATTCATTTCTCCATATCTTCTCCTTTACCGACATGGAGAGATGAAAACCTAAAGGAGATAATTCACATGGCAATGTTTCTTTATAACACAATTCGGAAACACCTTTCCGTTTTGCAACTGGCCTTGGGAGAGATTCCTAACTATCCGACTCCCCACCCACCTCCTGACCGGAAAACCGCCAAGCGTCCAAAAAATCGCCTGTCACACCAGCCGGCCCAGGAGGTGGGGGAGGGGGGGGAACAAAATTCTTTAAGGAGGAAAGCACAGAGGATAAAGAATCAATCACAGCACTCAGACCACTGGTGCACTCACCACCCCCAGAAGCCGAAGCCTGGACACCTGAAGAAGATCCCGGGAAATCCTGCAGCTGTGGTCCATCCTCCAGGCACGCACTCCCCCCGCGCTCGACACCTAAGTGGAGCTGCTGGGAAGAATGCTGCACAGGCCGCCGTCCTTCTCTGCGCCTTCCCCTTCTTCTTGACTGGACCGGAACGTTGGTGGCATCAGTGGAAGCTCTCCCAGCCTCAGGGACCTCAGGAACAGGAACTGGACTCCGAAATCTGCCAGAGGAACGAAAGTTCTGGTCCACGATTTCCGGGGACATCAATTCTTGCTGCACCGCCGACGTCATCACACCGCTGCTACTTCCGGCGCCCACGCTAGCCGATGCTCTGCGTCTCTCCGCCCTCTTCCTCTCCTGACCGGACCTGCATGGGGAAGGAGAAAAACGGGTGCGCTGCCTCTTCTCTCTCACAGAAGAGCGCAGCGCAGGCGATATGGAGGGAACACCGGAATCCTCATCCACCATCACAGGCTGCTCCGCCGCCGCACCGGACCCGCCGATCACCACAGGGACCGCAGAAAGGGATGACATCTCCGCCAGGCAGGACTCCAGCCAGGACGCAGTATCGCCATCTCCCGCACGCCTCCGCAGTTCTGATACGAAATCCTCCATTATGAAAGGCAGCAGACAGGAACAGACCGCAATTCTCCAACAGCAGCAAACGGGAACGGACAGCCAATCCTCACAGGAGAGCAGCAAAACTTCCCTCAGGTACTTGTTCTGACAGCCCTCAGCTGTCCAACTCCTCTTTTTATCACCCCAACCTGGTCCCAGCCCCAAAACTTCCACCCAATCCCGAATCTGTTGCTGGGTATCCCTACACAATTCTGCCCAGCAACCAATCCCATAGGTCCCTTCCTGACCCAATCACTGACCTCCCATACTCTGCCCAGCAACCTTCCTATTCTTAGCCATAAACCTTATCTTTTTGGCGGGAAAACTTCCCGCCAAAATCACCTAAGTAAAACCTCTGGGATGATTATAATCCCATGAGGATCCCTCCATATTTCATTTTCGGGATCCCAACATTCTGGTAAAGCAGTGACATTCTCTCCCGCGGACTCATCAAGGTTGTGGTTGCTCCTAGCAACAGCTTTACTGCACCTCCACACTTCCTCTCTAGGACTCCGGGCACAGTCGCAGGGAAGATATGCACTCCTGAGAACCGCACCGCTCTTCACCTCTGTCTTCCCGACGGTTGCCCTTGGCAACGGCATATCTTTGCCTTTTATCAGGAACTCCGCTCCACAACTGCCCAAACAATGGAAAGTCCTTGCCCAGTACAAATTCCACTTCCAGGGTCTCATATTTTAACAGCTCCCATTGCACAGAGCCATAGTCCGTCACAAAGGTCAGTGACACCGTAGTTTTTGTCTCTGGCCCCCTTGTTACAAAGTCCAGAATTTCAGGCAGGACCCGAGACACTTGCTGGCGGGAGTCTAGAATGACCCCCAGCAGGATTCCGCCGATCACTAACTCGCAGGATTTCTCCCACGGGCTATACCATTTTTCAGCCATTTCCACTGTTCAGTCTCTTGTACTGGGCTTCTGGCCCTTTAAATCTTGCACTGTTTGCACCACAGAAAAAAAAATGTCCAGTTTAACACCAGCAGTCTCTGCTCTGCAAACTAGCAGGCTTCCAGCACTTTTACTTCTCAGCAGGGACACCTGCCCGCATCCGACACCAATTGTGGGGGGTTAGCTCTTCTCCGGGGGTCATTCTCACAGATACGCCTTTAGGACACCAAGTTTCAGGTCCAAACAGTGTATTTATTGTTCAACACCAGCAACAATAAAATGACAAAATAATAAACACTCGCTCGTCCAGGCTCTAACTAAACATAAAGTTTCCTGACTCACCTAGGGCCCAGTTCACACCCTGTGAACTCGTGCGGCTTTGTCAGCCAATGTCCCACAGCCTCCTGGCTGTACAGAGCACAGTACGCCCACTGTCTTCAGTTCAGTATTTCTTGTGGGGGATTGGGGCTCAGTAGTCTGCCTGACTATGGCCCTGCGACCCTCCCAGGCGTCGCTGCGTCCCCCAACTCCAGGCTATCGCCCAGCTTTGGTGGTCCCTCAGCCTTGCCCAGCTGAGACCACACTCACAGAGCCTCCAGGCCTCTGTCCACAGGTACCACACTCCCCCCTTTCTGACACTGGGAGGTGCTTTGTGCTAGGCTGATTACCTCCAGCTTCTCTCACCTGTGGTGGAACAGGGGTGTGGACCGAACTATCCACCCCTTCCTTGCCTCTAACCTGAGTGAGACCTGTCACCGTCTCACAATATATATATATATATATATATATATATATATAGATAGATAGATAGATATAGATATAGATATAGAGATATCTTTTAACCCTATATTC
Organism: Bufo gargarizans; assembly: GCF_014858855.1. Classification (NCBI taxonomy): domain Eukaryota; kingdom Metazoa; phylum Chordata; class Amphibia; order Anura; family Bufonidae; genus Bufo; species Bufo gargarizans. The sequence continues at coordinate 362,257,678 of NC_058081.1, read as the reverse complement.
ATTTCTGATATTTAGGACATTAGTTTTTATTAAATGCTGATGATATTTTTACCTAAGATTTAATATAAAGATAATAATGGGGTTCTAGTGTATTGTATTGATTTGGTCCATATATCTGGGTGACCGCATACACCCCTATAACGGGGTGTTTTTTAATGAGTTAGTCCGGTGCGTCATGTACCTTTTGATATCCACATATCACTAGGGTTGTATACATGGCGCACTGATTTTGTGTTTGTTTTGTCTCGCTGTCCATGGAGGTCCCCCACAGAATAGGCTCATCATAACAGTGAGGGTTATCTAGGAACTGTTAGCCTTAGGCTCGAGGACAGGGAGTCCCCACCACTAGGGGCCGTCCCTGGGCAAAGGGCTTAGCATAGGGTCCATAATAGGGACATTGTCCTTGACCATAGCTAAACCCAGTTAGCCAGATAGGTGGTGGACCCACCGTGGACATTGGATATATGTGTTGAGATATTAAATAATATGTAATAACTGAAGCGATCGTCATTTGGAAGGGTTGACTCTTTAGCTGGAATTTGTAATAATAATGTATTATACCCTTTATTGACCCTTTTTTATTTTATTTCAAGAATTTATCAATTACCAACTGTATTTCTATATGAGTATGGATTTCTGCACAAATTGGTCATAAAATAGTGATCTGATCTTCATCTAAGTCACAACAATAGACAATCACAGTCTGATTAAACTAATAACACACAAAGAATTAAATGTTACCATGTTTTTATTGAACACCCCATGTAAACATTCACAGTGCAGGTGGAAAAAGTATGTGAACCCCTAAACTAATGACATCTCCAAGAGCTAATTGGAGTAAGGTGTCAGCCAACTGGAGTCCAATCAATGAGATGAGATTGGAGGTGTTGGTTACAGCTTCCCTGCCCTATACAAAACATACACCAGTTCTGAGTTTGCTTTTCACAAGAAGCATTGCCTGATGTGAATGATTCCTCGCACAAAAGAGCTCTCAGAAGACCGACGATTAAGAATTGTTGACTTGCATAAAGTTGGAAAGGGTTATAAAAGTATCTTCAAAAGCCTTGCTGTTCATCAGTCCACAGTAAAACAAATTGTCTATAAATGGAGAAAGTTCAGCACTCCCTAGGAGTGGCCGTCCTGTAAAGATGACTGCAAGAGCACAGCACAGACTGCTCAATGAGGTGAAGAAGAATCCTAGAGTGTCAGCTAAAGACTTACAAAAGTCTCTGGCATATGCTAACATCCCTGTTAGCGAATCAACGATACGTAAAACACTAAACAAGAATGGATTTCATGGGAGGATACCACAGAGGAAGCCACTGCTGTAAAAAAAAAAAACATTGCTGCATGTTTACAGTTTTCACAAGAGCAACTGGATGTTCCACAGCAGTACTGGCAAAATATTCTGTGGACATATGAAACTAAAGTTGAGTTGTTTGAAAGAAACACACAACACCATGTGTGGAGAAAAAGAGGCATAGCACAAGAACATCAAAAACTCATCCCAACTGTGAAGCATGGTGGTGGGGGAATCATGGTTTGGGGCTGCTTTGCTGCATCAGGGCCTTGACTGATTGCTATCATCGAAGGAAAAATTTATTTCCAAGTTTATCAAGACATTTTGCAGGAGAACTTAAGGCCATCCATCACCAGCTGAAGCTCAACAGAAGATGGGTGTTGCAACAGGACAACAACCCAAAGCATAGAAGTAAATCAACAACAGAATGGCTTAAACAGAAGAAAATATGCCTTCTGGAGTGGCCCAGTCAGAGTCCTGACCTCAACCCGATTGAGATACTGTGGCATGACCTCAAGAAAGCGATTCACACCAGACATCTCAAGAATATTGCTGAACTGAAACAGTTCTGTAAAGAGGAATGGTCAAGAATTACCCCTGACCGTTGTGCACGTCTGATCTGCAACTGCAGGAAACGTTTGGTTGAAGTTATTGCTGCCAAAGGAGGTTCAACCAGTTATTAAATCCAAGGGTTCACATACTTTTTCCACCTGCACTGTGAATGTTTACATGGTGTGTTCAATAAAAACATGGTAACATTTAATTCTTTGTGTGTTATTAGTTTAAGCAGACTGTGATTGTATATTGTTGTGACTTAGATGAAGATCAGATCACATTTTATGACCAATTTGTGCAGCAATCCATATCATTCCAAAGGGTTCACATACTTTTTCTTGTATGTCCTACTAATACCAGTTGAGTGTGCAGGCTTAAAATATTATGATCCCTTTATTTTATCTTTTGTTTTATATGTCTGATATTTATATAGGTTTTTAGTAGGCTTTGCAATTTTTGGCTTTTTATTTTTGGGACATCCAAACTAACAAGAATATAGTCAGATTTTGTATTTATTACCTGTAAAATCTCCTATATAAAAGCTGAGTAGGAGAAACCCTCATTTAAACTTGTAGAACTCATCGTATTCAGTTTGTAAATTCAGCAAGCCTTAGTTTTTTTATCTAGATTTCCTCCTCTAGTGCCAAGATTTCCCTTTTCAATTCCCCAGAATTTTAAATTATGGGGATTGTTTTCATGAAAGTATTTTACATGTCTAGCAATTGATGTATCCTTTTTTGTTTCAATGGCCTGATATCCACCATCTTATCTCTTGTGTAGTTTTACCCACATATAATTTGGGACAGCTACATTTTGCGATATAGATTACCCCCTGGGTGTTACATGTTATACGTTGTCTAATCTCATCTTTTTTTCATCATTTGGATTTAGAAAAGACTTTATCTTAAGAATGAATTTACAAAATGAACAATCCCCACAGGGTATTGATCCTCTCATACTTTCCCTCTGTTTCTATAAAGGGATAATTTTTTCCAAATGGTGACTATGTACCAGTAGGTCCTTCAAATTTGGGCCTCTACTATTAGTTATACTTGGGCCTGGGCCAAGCACTGTTTTCAATTTCTTATCTGATTGCAAGATATGCCAATGTCTTTTCAAGATGGTATGCATTTATTTTGTGTAGCCATCATAAGTTCCAATACATCAGATTTTTGTTTCCTTTTCCATTGATTTGGATTCTAAAAGATCCTCACATTTTGTTGTTTTGGCCCTATTGTAGGCCTTTTTCAATGGCTGTCTAGGATAGACTCGTTCTTGAAATCTATCAAATAATTCTTTACTTTTGTGAAAGAAAGATTTCTCATTTGAGCAATTCCGGCGTGCTCTTAAATATTGTCCTGTTGGGATCCCTCTCTTTAACGGAGGAGGATGCCAGCTTGTCCAGTGGAGATAACTGTTTGTCGATGTCGACTTCCTGTATATATCAGTGCTTAAACTACCATCTTCCATTTTTTTATTTTTTAGATCCAGAAAATATATTTAATTTTCCTGTATCTAATATGTAAACTTCATGCCTATATAGTTATTATTTAAAACTTGAACTAATTCCTGAAACAGTTTGCAATTTCCTTCCCATGCCAACACAATGTCGTCCTGCCCCAATAAATGTGGCAGGTATATGACGACATCCCTTCCATGAAGACAATGTGATATTTCCACCACCCTAAAAATAAATTTTCGTAAGTTGGTGCGCAAGCTGTCCCTTTTTATTTGTTTATAAAACCTTTCTTGAAAAGTGAAATAATTGTGCTCCAAAATAAATTCCAATAGTGATAGGACAAAAGAACTGTGTTGATAAAAAGCGATACTTTTTGTGTCAAAAAAATATTTGACCGCTTTTAATCCCAGTGAGTGTTGTATATTGCTATACAAGGATTTGACATCTAGGCTAGACAGAAGTTTATTTTGGGAAAAAGACATATTAATTTTTAAGAGCAAGTCCTTTGTGTCTTTAAAGGGATTCTGTCATCGGATTTAACCCTTCTAACCTAAGCATATGCTCATGTCCAGACTAATAAGAAGAATCCTAAGCTGGCCTTATTAAACCTCACTGTGGCTCTATTTGCCAAAAAAATAGGTTTTTATAACCTGTCAATCACTTACTTAAGGTGCCCAAGGGGAGGTCCGTTAATACAGGGTGCCCACCTTCTACAGCTCAGCCCCGCCTCCGCAATCCTCCCCGTCCCTCTGCCAGATCCCGCGCCTGCGCACTAGGCTCACCCTGATGCGCCCGTGCGGACTCCTGGCAGCGGCTTTGTTTAGCGAAGTGCGCATTCGCCGGCCTGATGCGAACTTCGCTCAACCCTGATATGACCTGCAGATTGGCGCCAACCTCTCACAGGCCGGCGCATGCGCAATTCGCTCAATGAAGCCGCTGCCAGGAGTCCGCACGGGCGCATCAGGGCGTAAGTGATTGACAGGTTATAAAAACCTGTTTTTTGGGCAAATAGAGCCACAGTGAGGTTTAATAAGGCCAGCTTAGGATTCTTCCTATTAGTCTGGATCCACGTAATTGCTTATCCCTTGTGTCAGGCTGTCATTTCCAGACACTATTGGCATCCCTGGTATAGGTATCTTCTCTTTGTGTACCTTCGGGAGGGCATATAAGGTCGGGATCGGTGAATCTTTATTAAAAAGATATTGAAATTCATCTTTGCTAATCAGATTCTCCATTTTGGCTTGTATGAGAAATTGTTTTAATTCCTGTAAGTATCCTTCAGTAGGATTCCCTGGGAATAGTTGCTATGTCTCCCTATCATTCAATAGTTTTAAAACCATGTCGAAACAGATAATTGTTTATCCTGAATGACAATATTTCCACCTTTATCACTAGGTTTTATCACAATGGTATAATTTTTTCTCAGTTTTCCCAAAGCCTCTCTTTCCGGTGCGGTTAAATTAGATCTTATTCTCTACTTCCGTAATTTCATGGCTTGTATATCCTATGTCACCAAATTCACAAAGGTATCAACCTCTTTATATTGCGAAAAGGGAGGTATAATTTTTTACTTTTGGGCTTTAGGTAATAGGGGCCCAAGTAATATGCCCACATTGTGCCCCCCAGTAATATGCCAATATTGTGCCCCCAGTAATATGCCAATATTGTGCCCCCAGTAATATGCCCACACTGTGCCCACAGTAATATGCCTACATTGTGCCCCCAGTAATATGGCCAGCTGTGCCCCCAATAATATGCCCAGCTGTGCCCCCAATATTATGCCCACATTGTGCCCTCAGTAATAAGCCTAAATTGTGCCCCACCAGTAATATACCCACATTGTGGCCCCCCTAGTAATATGCCCACATTGTGCCCCCCTGTAATATGCCCCCATTGTGCCCCTCACAGAAAGTAAAAAAAAATAAACACCACATACTTACCTTCTTCCAAGCACAGCAGCAGGACATCAGCTGCTCTAGTCTGTGAAGGAGGCGGAGCCGAGTCTGACTGCTAGAATGTCCCACATATGTGCTACGTGTGGGTACATTAAATTGCTGCTAAATGTCATATTTAATATATTGTATTTCCTAATAGGCTGGCATTGCCATTACATCTATTTGCCCTTAGGTGGTGCTGGCGCCACATATTATATATTGCTTGGGGTGTGCTAGAACAGGAAGTGAATTCAGTTAGTTCAGAGTGTAGCAGGAGAGGAAGAAGAAGTGTATGGAGGAGCAAAGCAGGCACAGTCCAAAATGTAGCTGCATTTCTTTCCTCTGGGCCCTGATCAAACATGGAGATGACAGACCAAGGTGTCACCGCAGCCCAGCACAAGACAGTAAGTCTATGTATGGATATAAAGCAAGTCTAGTGAAGATTAGAGCTGAGTCTAGCCAAGGGACTTCACAAGCACAAGTGACCAGGAGGAACTTACAGGTACCTGGACACAATTGGATAATTAGTGCGTAGAATTGTCCTTTTTCACTAAATGCCTTCTGGGAACATAGTGAACCAGAATATTTCAGGAGAACATCCTGCATCAAATAATGTAGCAGAGAGTTTGCCTGCCATAAGGGAGAACACACTTATTGGATTGCTCAAGATAAATAAGAAAATAATATATTCAGTACCTGAGTGCTAGAAAGTGGACTTAGAGCAAAACTACTTAAGCAAGAATTGTCATTCTGCCAAAGTATTAGCCAAAGTATTAAGAGAACTCCTCAACTGACAATTGCTAGACTTGTATTAAGTAATTTCAGCTAAAGTAACATTTGGATTATTATCATTGATATATATATATATATATATATATATATGAACTGTAACAACTGTCCTCAGACCATTGATTCAGTAAATGTTCAACTGTTTTATAACAACTGACTCCTCATCCTTTCTACTACTCTTAACATTTGCACCAAAGTTGCTGGCATCACGAACACAGGGGCCCAGCCACTAAAGCACCTTAAACACCTATACCATCAAGGGCACCTCAACTTCCATCTGGCTGGTGTTCACTGCAATAGAGAGTGCCCCGGAGGATTTAGTGCTGTCTTCCCAATCACTGCAGGCCGGCCCAGGGAGGCTCTGCTAACCGTGAGTAAATGAACTACTACCCCCATCGGCCCACTGTAGCCTTACATGTTGCCCCTGTGGTCTGGCTTGCTGCACTGCCGGCCGTCCCCCGTACAGTCCAGAGGAGTGGAGAGCCGGCAGGGAGGAGGAATGATGGAGCAGGGAGCTGATGCCGGCTCTCTGCTTCATCATAATACAGGCAACTGTTTCTGCTTGCTATGGATGAAGAGACAGCTGCCAGAAAGCAGGACATACCTCCCCCTTAACCAGGACAGTGGGACAGCCACTGAAACCCGGGACTGTCCCACTAGGTTCTGGGACGATTGGGAGGTATGAGCCATGATAGATAAATAAACAGAGAACTTTTCATTGAGGTTATTAATGGCTGCCTGAGGAATGTTCTGCCACGCTGAATGTACTTCAGCTGGCAGCTCCCTTCGCAGTTTTCGACAAATGAGGTCCCAGATGTGCTCAATGAGAAACAAGTCTGGAGCAACTGCAGCCCGTGGAAGCATGTTTAGGCCACAAAGGCTGATCACAATACCACAAGCAACATGTGGCCTGGTGTTGTCCTGTTGAAAAAAAATATATTTCCTGGAATACTTTGGAGAAATGGCTGTACCACTGGTTCTATAACCAAATCAATGTAACATTGAGCTGTTAGTGTGTCTGAAATGAAGACTAGAGAGGTTTGGCTGCTGTACATTATGTCACCCCACACCATAATCCCAGGAGTAGTAGTGGTGTGACCTTCACTTGTGAAGGCCTTTTCCTGGTGTTGCCCATGTGGTCTCCAGACCAATCTCCAGCTATCATTGCATCTGAGACAGAAGCAGCACTCAGCACCAAAGAGGGTAGATCTCCATTGTTTTTCAATGTGCATCATGATAGCGTTTAAGAGTGATGGTGTGAGGTCAATAGAACACCTATAGCTGGATGTCTGACTCATAGCCCAGTGTCGAGCAATCGCCTTCTGATGATTTGCAATGACACTGTTTGTCGCTCTAGGCTTGGGATGTTATGTCCACTGTTATGTTTCACTTGCAGTACAGAATGGATCACTACATGCCATTCTTCTAATCAGATGATCCGTTCATGCAGAAGTTCACCTCTGTGCACTTCTTGCTGTCATTCAAGTTCGTTGTTGGTCTCCCAACCACTGGAACACATAGTACTGACATTTCAGCCTTGGCACATAACGAGAGTGAGAAACCAAGGTCTCTCAGTTCAAGGTGGAGATAACTGGCACATCGACAAACAGGAGGCATTACACAATCATTCCACATGACTTGATCTGAACATGTCCACATGACATGACTAGATCTGAACATTTTTGATGTTTCATGTAGCTAAAAAACTTTCAAACACCTGGCATTTATGCCCCTCCCACATGCCACAGATTGGAGCTAGGTGTTTGAAAGTTTGACCACCTGCAGATCTTAGCAATACCTATAAATTCATCAGACTGGATATTCTTATGGCTTACCCTTCTTGGTGTTGCAATTTTAATTTTGAGGTGTATATAAATATATATATATGATAAATAGATCTATTAATCAATTAACCCTCTCTAGACCCCCTACGGTTTTACTAAAAAGGGGTTTTCAAACACTCCATTTATAAGAAGCTAGCTCATAGGTGACAAAATTCCTTCTATTATGAACTGAAAATCGAGGACACAGAACAAGGTGCCATTCAAGGACATTAGTAGGACAATTAACCCACATAACTAAGATAATACAATGAAAACCCAGGTCAATAATTGATGAGGACCATCACCATCAGATAAGTATAAATAACACATTACATGCACATATATAATTGTATCATTAGATGCTGGCTACTGTAATAAAAATTACTCTGTTGGCTACCAACGTGAGGCCTGTGGCCAGGATCCACTAATAATAGGCAAAGGATAATGCTTCATTCAGAACTAATAGACTGAAGCAGAGCTGGCTATATGTTTGCTGTTATTCTTTCTGTTGAATTTCACGATTGTAGTCCACTTACTTCCCCCACTCCAAGGTCGCCATTTTCCATATTGCTAGTTCTGTGACCTACAGTATTAGACCTGGAGATCAAGACTATGTAATCAGGTTTCTGTGCTTCGAGTCATGAGGAATCACATCATGATGTGTAAATTACAAGATCCTCCACATAAAAATGTCTTCAACTCTTTATTAATGTGTTAATATGAATCTGGGGCAGGGGTCATCAAACTACGGCACTCCAGCTTTTTTGGATATATAACTTCCAGAACGAACCCTTGCTTGGCTGTTTGTGGAACTCCCATAGAAGTGAATGGAGCTTGCTAGTAGTTATAGTTTTTTTTTCCAACAGCTGGAATAACAGAAGTTGCTAATCCCTATACTAGGTGTACTCACACTGTGCTCATGCTGTGTTTGTAACTGGCATAGTGTATAATCATGGGATTCTTTGATATAGTTTCTTTTAGTAACAGGTAATACTTGCCCAATAAAGCCTCCATTGTGGTAATGGGCATAGAAAACCAACCACAAGATTGTGAATGGTCTATAAAAAGGGCACAAGAGCCTGGTTCGAGCTCTTATTTTAGACCGCATATTTCTGGTAATTCTTTACACAAACTCTTCTACAATTATACTTAGCTTATAATGTGATTAATTTAAAAACTTTGAGAGTATATGACTATTTTCAGATACACAAGCATGGCAACTTAAAGGGGTTGTGAAGGATTGTAAAAAATCTAATTTAATTGTGTAAACCTTGTCTTTTTATTTATTTTATACACTTATATAGTGCTACTGTATTCCTCAGCGCTTTACAGACATTAGCATCCAACTGTTCCCAATGGGGCTCACAATCTAAGGTCCCTATCGGTATGTCTTTGGAGTGTGGGAGGAAACCGGAGTACCCGGAGGAAACCCACGCAAACCTCCTAGAGAGCATAATAGTGTACCTGACAACTTTTAAAATGCGTTCCATTGTTTACAACCCAAACTTCCAGGTTGTTTGCGTAGATGAACAGTAGCCACAACACTTCCCATAGTGCTGTGTGCTGCAAAATCAGATAGAAATGTGAACACCTACTATATTCTTTGCTGCCTCCTCCTAACATTTCCTCCCACACGGTCTTGATATGACAAGCAGTGAACTTCGCCTACTGTGCTTGTGGATGAAGATCAAATGGACCTGATATCACAACCATTCGAACGGTAGTTCTGATGAAGGGCATCATGGGAGGCCTAGTTGCAACATTAGAGGAGATACAATGTCCGCAGAGGGCACAGTCATGTGACCACTTTCCCTATCTCTGGAGTAAATTTTAAGGTCTGACAGGGAAAGCACAGGGAAAGGGAAAAAAATTATACCCGGATAACCCCTTTAATCGTAAAGTGGTATTTCCATCTGGGACATTTATGACTATAGCGGAGCACTAGTGCGACATAGGCTTTCTCCACCGGTATTCCAGGGGTTACTTCGGGATCAAGTAGTTAGCACAGGAAGAACAGCATCAGTAGTAAATAAAAACCAACCACGAATATCCCATCACTCTTCCCAATAACTGGGCGACACACAGTATCAGGAGCAGAACACTGTTTAATGCCACATACCCTGCTTTTATCAACTCTCCCATGCAAGGGAGACACCCACAGAAAATTATACATTCTTCAATCACAAACTGGTTACAGCCCACACATCCCCTCACCTCAGCCTGAGAAGTAATCCAATCAACAGTACAGTTAAAACATACATTGTAGCAACTGTGTTTCTACCAATCAGCCAGACGAATGCTCAGCAGGTCACTGATTACTTTTTGTCTTACAAGTAACGAACCATAGGGAATTGAGCATAATATTGCAAATCCAGTCAACAGTACAATTGACACATCCATTGTAGCCATTGTGTTTTTATCAAACAACCAGACGAATGCTCAGCAGGTCACTTAATACTTTTTGTCTTACAAGTAACGAACCATAGGGAATTGAACATAATATTGCAAATCCAATCAACAGTACAATTGACACATCTATTGTAGCCATTGTGTTTTTCCCGAACAACCAGGCGAATGCTCAGCAAGTCACTTAATACTTTCTGTCTTACAAGTAACGAACCATAGGGAATTTAACACAATATTGCAACAATAAACGTTATGGACAGCCAAGATTAGGGACGGTGGATAGTAGCCAAACGCAATCCGCTACAATGACATATCAATTGGATATTCCTTACATGTCTGATAGGTGTGGGCCCCACCTCTGGGACCTTCTCTTATCTCAAGGAGCTCACAATAAACAAAAAAAGACACCACGCATTCACGGCCACCCCTCTGGCGGGTGAATAGAGGGGTGCTCTATTCACTGAGATAAAAATCAGAGACATTAATTGACCATTTTTATAAGTCCCACAGTAAGGAACAGAGGGGTGGCTGCACATGTGTAGCATGCTCACTGTTCACTTCATGGCTCCATTCTTGAATTAGAAGCATGTTTCAGAGGTGGAATCTACAGCTATCGGACATGTATGATATTTATTGATTTGCCATAAATATCCCAGATGGAAGCACTCCTTTAAAATACATTTCCCTTGTTTTCTCTGTAACATTGTTCTAGAATAGACCACATAAACAGTGACTTGTGCTGATACTTGTAGCCCTAGTTTGCTTTTGCATTGCAGCCATGGTAGGGTTCACCTGAACTCCCTTTGTATATATAGTTTGGAGGTGCTGTTCTAACTCTCCATTGCATTGTAAATTTCTGGGAGTGGCATCCCCTATTTAGACCATACACTCCCACTAGTCTGTCTAGTGCATTTTCAGATTATCCCATAGCTGGAATCTATATTGCCCTGAATTTTGTATGCCAAAAGCCCCGGAGAGGCAAGTCTGTAAGTGTAGGTTCCATCTGATAGAAGCCGCTAGAGATGAGCGAATCGAAGCTGACGAAGTCGAATTCGTTCCGAATTTCAGGAAAAATTTGATTCTGAATGAATGCAAATTTCCTACAATGACGGGCAGCTAAAATGGCGTCTAAAATGGCGGCTACATGTGTGAGGACATGGGTCAAGGAACTCTGGGAAGGCGGGATGACCCATAATGCCATGCATGCAGCCAATCAGCAGCCAGCCAGCCCGGTTATGTCACAGCCCTATAAATACGGCGGCCATCTTAGATGCAGCTATTCACCATCGTACATTGGTCAGGGACAGAAGTGTATGCAGGCGCTAGGGAGAGTGAAATAAAAAAATTGTAAAAAAAAAAAAAAAAAGGAAAGAAGCGATTTACAAGTGCAGTGAAAGGATAAGTGAGAGGAATCATTTCATAGGCAGGGAGAGACACGTGCAGATGCTAGGGAAAGTTATAGTAAATTCCTCATTGTGAAAACAATCAATTTACAAGTGCCGGGAAACATTACATGGGGATCCAGATAGTCTCATAATACCTCTCTGTTATTCCAGCAATTAGTTATTGGGGTGCAAGTGCTATGTTGAAAAGCCTTTAGTGGCTTTTATCTGTGGGAAAAGATACATATATACGCAGGTCACTTTTGCTGTTAACTGCGCTGATATCATTTAGTGGCCTATTTCAATACAATACAAGAAATATATACGCAGGTCACTTTTGTTGTTATTTACACTAAAATCATTTGCAGTCATTTCTGGTGAAAGAGTATAGGGCGGTATTTCAGTAATACACGAAACATTTAAATGCACTGCACGGTTGCATTCATTTCTGGTGAAAGAGTATAGAGGCTTATTTCATAAAAAAAAATATATATATATATACACATTGCTGGTGAAAACGTATAGGGACGTATTTCAGTCCAACACGAAAAATACATTTTCAGGTCACTTCTGCAGTTATTTCTGTTGAACACGTATAGGGACGTATTTCAGCAAACAAAGAAAAATAGATACGCACTGCACTATTGCAGTTATTTCTGGTGAAAGCGTAAAGCAGACTATTTCAGTCCAACAAGAAATATATTTTCTCAGGTCACTTCTGCAGTTATTTCTGGAGAAAGCATATAGTGGCCTTATTTCAGTAATACAAGAAAAATATATACCCACTGCACTGTTGCAGCAATTACTGTTGAAAGCGTATAGGGACGTATTTCCGTTAAAAATGAAAAATATATACACACTGCACTGTTGCAGTAATTTCTGGTGAAAGAGTAAAAGGACATATTTCAGTGGTACAAGAAAAATATATACCCACTCCACAGTAATTTCTGGTGAAAGCGTATAGTGGCCTTATTTCAGTAATGCAAGAAAAATATATACCCACTGCACTGTTGCAGCAATTACTGGTGAAAGCGTATAGTGGCCTATTTCAGTAAAAAAAGAAAAATATATACCCACTGCACTGTTGCAGTAATTACTGGTGAAAGCGTATAGGGCAGTATTTCAGTAAAAAAAGAAAAATATATACCCACTGCACTGTTGCAGTAATTTCTGGTGAAAGCGTATAGTGGCCTATTTCAGTTCAACAAGAAATATATTTACTCAGGTCACTTCTGCAGTTATTTCATACACACAGTTGACATTTGGTGTTATTTGCGTTCAAACCATTTATTGCCAGTTCAGTACAATAGGAGAAAAATATGCGCAGTTCAAATTTTGGTGTTTTTTGCCCTAAAAGCGTTTATTGTCACATGTAAGAAAGAAAAGTTAAACATATACACAGTTAACTTTTCCTGTTATTTACACTAAAATCATTTATTGGCCTTTTTCAGTCAAATACGAGAAATATATACGCAGGTCACGTTTGTTTTTATTTCTGCTATAATAATTTATTGGCTATTTCAGTCCAAAACTATAAAAAAAAATAGGCAGTTCACGGTTACTTGTATTTGTGCTAAAAGTGGTGAGTGGCCTATTTCTGTCCAAAAAGAGAAATATATTCTGGGCTTTTAAGGTTGTTTTAATTTGCTTTTAATTATTTTAGTTCAGCTAAAAGTATGTCAGACAGAGAAGTGCCAGGACATGCACAGAGGAGTGGCAGAGGCATACATGTTTTTGGCACAGGCAGAGGTTGCAACAGATTAGGGGCCGTGGCAGCAGGAGTCGCAGCGATAGGCCTGAGCTCCCAGTGTCATCTACTGGTCGTGTCTTGACCAGCAACCCAGCGGTTATTGATTTGTTAACTCGGTCATTCAATTCAACCAAAGCGACATCGGACGCCCCCAGCAAACAGTCAGTGGTTTCATCAGACACAACCCTTAGTTGGCATTGCCCGTGAAAACGGTGGTGCACGGGTTCACACAAGCTCCGGCACTGTCAGAGCAGAGTGTTGCGGAGGGGAATCAGCTACTCAGCGGTGTGGCAGTTTTTTGTCAAGACTCCGTAGGAGGTGAACATGACTATATGTTGAATCTGTGAGCAGAAAGTGAGGCGTGGCCAGGGAGCCAATGTTGACACCACTGCCCTGCAAAAACATATGCAGTGACACCATAAAGTGGCCTGGGACAATCGTGGCTGCGGCAGGCTCTGATGTGGTGGTCCAGCCTGCCGCAGCCACCGCTGCATCACCTAGTGGCACGCACCCTATTGCAGGCAGTTAAGGCTCCACCGGCTCAGCAGAAGGGAGCTGTCTGTCTGTCCCATCGTCTGCTGGTCCTGAATCTCCTGCTCCTCCTCCTTCTACTCCTCATCAGTTATTCTGCCAGAAATTAATCACTGAAGTGATTGCCAAGAGACAGCAGTATGCATGCACGCATCCAACGGCGCAGAAGCTGAACGTGCTCCTGGCCAAGTTGCTGGTGCTGCAGTCCCTCCCTTTCCAAGTGGTGGACTCTGCACCTTTCAGAGAACTGATGTCTTGTGCCGAGCCGAGGTGGAGAGTCCCAAGCCGTCATTTCTTTTCACAAAAGGCAGCCTTGCATACATATGTAGAACAGAAGGTGGGCTAGTCTTTAAGCCTGTCTGTGTCTGCCAAAGTGCAGTGTAGCGCCGACGTGTGGAGCTGTAACTACAGTCAGGGACAATATATGTCCTTTACGGCCCACTGGGTGACTGTGGTTCCTGCACAGCCACACCAGCAACTTGGCCAGGTGACGCTGCTTCGGCCTCCACGTTGTCGCACCATTTGTCCTGCGACAATGTCCGCCTTTGACTTTTCATCCTCCACCATGTCCTCAGCCTCCACTGCAGAGACAAGACACAGTACCCCTACAGCATTCCACATGTGCAGGGCACGGCGGTGTCACACGGTTTTGCACTTGGTTTGCCTGGGCGAACGTAGTCACACAGGGAAGGTTTTTCTACTGCGGTGAAAGGAGAGGAGGAGCAGGAGCAGCCGGAGGAGCAAGAGGGCGAAGAGGAAGATGAGACAGAGGACCCAGACACACCGGGCAGTATGCAGTGGAGATGGATGCAGGGAATCCCTTAGAGTCACTTGCACAAATGGCCTGCTGCATGCCCACTTGTTTGCGTAGCGACAGCAGAATTTCACCATTCGGCCGAGGGACAACTTCTGGCTCTCCACCATGTTGGACCCTTACTACCGTTCCAAAATGGGGGCCTTTTTTTGACCCACTGAGAGGGAGGACAAACTGAAGTACTACAGAGATGTCCTATGTAGTCAGTTGGCCTCTGCCTATCTGCGCCATCGTCCGTCCTCTCGCAGGTCTAGCCGGGGGGTCACTGCGCTCATATTCCACTGCCATGGCTGCTGGGGAGGGGTGCAGTGGCAGGAACAGTAGCAGCTCCATCAGAGGCAGCCTGAGTCTAGAGTCCATGATGAGCAGCTTTCTTCACCCGCGTAGTGAAGAAACTACTCACCAGCAGCAGCAGGTAGACCTGGAGCAGGACCTGAACCAGCAGGTGGTAGCATACTTGGACAGCACCCTGCCACCCCACATTGAAGATCCGCTGGACTACTGGGCAGCCAAACTGGATTTGTGGCCGCAACTGGCAGAGCTTACTCTGGAAAAGCTGTCCTGCCTGGCCAGTAGTGTGGCATCAGAGCGGGTGTTTAGTGCGGCGGGAGCCATAGTTACCCCAAAAAGAACTCGCCTGTTCACCCAAAATGTGGAGAGACTTACTTTTGTCAAGATGAATCAGGCGTGGATTGACAAGGATTGCCACCAACCGATGCCTAATGCAGCAGATTAGATCATCCACCTCCACACCATGTCACCATGCCACTCTGTGTCCTCCTGATACTTACATCTCCACACTATGTCACCTTGCCACTCTGTGGTATCATGCTGCTGCTGTTGCTGCCATCTCCACGCTATGTCACCTTGCCACTTTGTGGAATCATGCTGCTGCTGTTGCTGCCATCTCTACACTATGTCACCTTGCCACTCTGTGGTATCATGACGCTGCTGTTGCTGCCATCTCCACGTTATGTCACTGTGCCACTCTGTGGTATCATCCAGTTAGCTTCCGCTCTTCACAAGCGACGAGTGGGCATGGATGTCTGACCTCTGTGAGGTTTTTACGCAACTTTGAGGAATCAACACAGATGGTGAGCAGCGATGCCACTATTATCAGCGTAACCATCCCACTTCTGTGTCTACTGAAACGCTCGCTGCTCACAATGAAGGCAGATGCTTTGCATGTGGAAGAGGTGGAAATGGGAGAAGACAGTACACAGGGTGATAGCCAGACCACCCTCCGTTTGTCTTCTCAGCGCAAATTGGATGATGATGAGAAGGTGGAGGAGGAGCAGGAGACGGTTGCATCCTCTACGGAAGGTAGTGCCCATAGCAGATTTATTCCATCTGTTCAGCGTGGATGTGCCGAAGAGAATGAAGAGGATGAGGAGATTGAGTGTCATCCTCCTGATGAGGACAGCAAAGTCTTGTCTGTTGGGACTCTGGCATACATGGCTGACTTTATGTTATGCTGCCTTTTCCGTGACCCTCGCGTTATAAGCATTTTAACAAACACCAATTATTGGTTGTTCACCGTTCTCGACCCCCGCTACAAAGATAACTTCTCCTCTCTCATTCCTGGGGGGGAGAGGACTAGTAAAATGGTCTAATACCAGAAGGTCCTTGTGGAAAAGTAGCTCCAAAAATTTACAGCTGACAACGCTGGCAGAAGAGTACGTAGTTCCTTGGGCAACCGAGGAGGGGAGACGAGGGGAACACACATCAGTTCCAACAGAGGCAGGGCAACACTCTCCAAGGCCTGGGACAGTTTCATGACACACCAACAGCACCCTCACCCTGATGTGCGGCCTAGTGTCACAAGGAGGGGAACGTTTTGGAAGATGGTGAAGGAGTACATAGCAGAGCGTGTCAGCGTCCTCAGTTGATCCCTCTGTGCCTTACAACTAATGGGTATCAAAGCTGGACACGTGGCACGAACTGGCACTCTACGCCTTGGAGCTGCTGGTCTGCCCTGCCCTGCCACCAGTGTTTTGTCAGAGCGTGTATTTTTGCTGCTGGGGCCTGGGGGCATAATAACTGATAAGCGTATCCGCCTGTCAACTGAAAATGCTGACCGGTTGACTCTTATCAAAATGAACAAGGCCTACATTGCCCCTGACTTCTCTACTCCACCAGAAGAAAGCGGCTGAACATAAATGCACTTTATATGTGGCTTTTATGGTGTATTGAATACACTGTATTCCCATGCACCCCTCCTACCACAAAAAAGGGTATATGGTTCAATCTTCCTTTTCTCATCCTCCTCCTCCTTCTCCATCATATCAGTATGCGTATTAGGCTGCCCTCGCTCCAAATGTTTTAGAGGGTCAGCTCAGCAGCAGACCCTCACACTTAATGTTTTAGAGGGTCCCCAGCAGTGCCTCACCTCTAATGTTTTAGATGGTCAGATAAGCAGCATGCCCTTGCCACTAATGTTTTAGATGGTCAGCTAAGCAGCAGAACCTCACCCCTAATGTTTTAGAGGTTCAGATCAGCAGCAGGCCCTCGCCCCTAATGTTTTAGAGGGTCAGTTCAGCAGCAGACCCTCACCCCTAATGTTTTAGAGTGTCACCAGCAGGCCCTCGCCCATGATGTCTTAGATGGTCATCTCAGCAGCAGACCCTCACCCCTAATGTTTTAGATGGTCAAATCAGTAGCAGGCCCTCGCCCCTAATGTTTTAGATGGTCAGATTAGCAGCAGGCCCTCGCCCCTAATGTTTTAGAGGGTTAGCTCAGCAGCAGACCATTACCCCTAATGTTTTAGAGGGTCAGATCTGCAGTAGGCCCTCTCCCCTAATGTTTTAGAGGGTCAGCTCAGCAGCAGACCCTCACTCCTAATGTTTTAGATGGTCAGATCAGCAGCAGGCCCTTGCCCCTAATATTTTAGAGGGTCAGCTCAGCAGCAGACCCTCACCCCTAATGTTATAGATGGTCAGATCAGCAGCAGGCCCTCGCCCCTAATATTGTAGAGGGTCAGCTCAGCAGCAGACCCTCATCCCTAATGTTTTAGAGGGTCACCAGCAGGCCCTCGCCCATAATGTTTAAGATGGTCATTTCAGCAGCAGATCCTCACCCCTAATGTTTTAGATGGTCAGATCACTAGCATGCCCTCCGTCCCTAATGTTTTAGAGGGTCAGATCACCAGCAGGCCCTTGCCCCTAATGTTTTAAAGGGTCAGCTCAGCAGCAGACCCTCACCCCTAATGTTATAGATGGTCAGATCAGCAGCAGGCCCTCGCCCCTAATGTTTTAGAGGGTCACCAGCAGGCCATCAATCATAATTTTTCAAGGGTGTGTATGATGCCCAGCTTTAGGTGTAATAAAGGGTGTATTGGAGTGCCGGTTCCTTTTTGAATTTTTGGCAGCCCTTTCACTTAGTGCATAGGCTTTATGAGTGTAGGAGTTCCACTACCTGAACAATTGTACCACAATGTGAATGAGGCCCTCCTTTATGTGATATACAGGTGTCTCTTCCTAACAATTTTTCCTCTAAAATCAATTTTATCTTCGGTTTTGTGCGTATTACTGTCAGTCTATAAAATTGGCATACTACTCGGACAACATCGTTCCCAGCAGTGACCTGGGAGTCCAAGATTCATCCAGACATCCTCCCCATGCTGTTCCAGAACCATTTCGGTGGTGTTTCCATCAATTTCTGACCTTTTCCTGTGAACCAGACACCCTCCCCTCTTCAGAGCAGGGAGTGCCTGGTTTAATGCTCGGGTTCTCCCATTGACTTCTATTGTGCTCTGGTGCTTTGTAGAGCACCTGGGCATCCCAAAGTGTTCTTCTCGAGCACCCGGGCATCCCAAAGTGTTCTTCTCAAGCACCCGAGCTCTTTGGTGCCCGATCAACACTACCCTTTATACATAGTTTGGAGGAGCTGGTCTAACTCTCTTTTGCATTGTTCTCTTCTGCCATCTTGTGGCACTTTTAGGAAAATGACAGAGCAATGTGTATCAAATCTCAGGGAAATAAAAGCCTTGTTACCCATAGCAGCCAATCAGGGGCTGTTTTTCATTTTACTGGTGCAGTTTAGAAACTAAAATAAAATTGGGATTGGTCACTATGGGCAACAAGGGCACTTTTCCTCCCAGACAGTTTTGATTCATAGGGTCCTTGGTGTTTTTATCATTGTGTAGAAGTCATATATCCAATATCTAAGATCTAAGAAGCTCCACTGCAGTTTATATTTGTTCAGTGACTGAAGAATTTTATTTATGTATTTTTATATAAATTAACATTTTAACTACCGTATTTTCCCGCTTTATAAGACTCACTTTTCGCCCTAAAAGGGGGGAGAAAATGGCCGTACGTCTTATAAAGTGAATAGAGCAATATTACATGGCCGGCACATTGCAGGCTGTGCTGCATAGGCATAGCGGCCAATGTTGTACCAGTGACATGTAGACAGGGGCGCTATCAGGGCAGTACTGATGGTACTGCACCTTAGGTACCCGCTCAGAAGCTCAGGGGAGAGGAGGCCTGGAGGAAAGCAACTGCTGCTGCGGTGCTAAACTACCGGTGATCACTAGCTGTAGGCAGTACTCACTATGGACGCAGCACACATCACTGCGTCTGTCACGCTCCGGCTCTGCCCATTTCATTTCCTGGTTCTGGGGCTCCTGCCTGATGGTAGTGTGTGTGCCCATGATGTTAAGTGTTTCTATGAGTGCAAGGCAAGGCCCATAGAGTACATTGTCTGGTGTATGGTGCAGGAGTCAGTAACCAGGAGTCAGTAAATGTCTCTCTTTACTGAACTGCAAAATTAGAGCTGTAATACATCCAACAATAGCAAAATCACAGGGGGAGATTTATCAATCTGGTGTAAAGTAAAACTGGCATAGTTGCCCATAGTAACCAATCAGATTTTCATTTTTCACGGCTCCTTTGAAAAATAAAAGGTAAAATCTGATTGGTTTCTAAGGGCAACTAAGCCAGTTCTGCTTTACACCAATTTGCTAAATCTCCCCCACAGTTCCCCTAATATATAGTGTGAATCTCCCCAGACCTTTGCAATTGTGCCTGTAATTTGCAACTGAAGCATACAGTCAGTATGCAAATGAGCATCTAGAAGCAATGGGGGTGTTGCCGTTACACCTAGAGACTCTGCTCTCTCTACAACTGCTGCACCCTCTGCGTTTTGATTGACAGGACCAGGCAGTGAAACATCATCACGTCTAAGCATCCTAGATGCTCATTTCCATATATTAAAACATCATTTTTCTCAGCAATGCAGACACATATGAACATGGGACCAACACAGATGTCTTCAGCTGCCAGGCGCACATGTAACAAGTCAGCCAGTTTCATACGTACAAATCTTCTGACAGAAGCCCTTTAATTCCATATTCTGATCTTGAAAAAAGACATCTAATCTGTAATTGGTTGCTATGGTCAAAAAGCCATTTTCTCTTTTAGGCAGCTTCATAAATCTGCAATTACAAACAATTGATTTGTCTTCCGTCAATTTCACAAGATCTGCAAACAATCTAATGTGTATGGGGACTAGCCCTGACAGGCTGGATTTCCTCCAGATAAGGCTAGTTTCACACTAGTGTAAAAACTATCTGGCAGGCTGTTCTGGCAGATGATGGTTGGCAAAGGTTGGCAGAAACAGTGTTAACCACCCTGTTACTCCCCTCTTGGTAGGAGTGGGCTGGTCCTGCTCATTGCCAAGAGGGGAAGTTCCTGTCCAGAGACAGGGAAAGGAGAGGAAACTACTAGTGTTGATCGAGCACCAAAGTGCTCTGGTGCTCGAGTAGAACACTTTGGGATGCTCGGGTGCTCTACAGAGCACTCGAGCACAATGCAAGTCAATGGCAGAACCCGAGCATTAAACCAGGCACCCCATGCTCTGAAGAGGGGAGGGTGTCTGGTTCACAGAAAAAGAAGTCCGAAATTGATGGAAACACCACTGAAATGGTTCGAGAGCAGCATGGACTTCCAGGTCGCTGCTGGGAACGATGTTGTCCAAGTAGTACGCAAATTTTACAGACTGACAATAATATGCACAAAACCAAAGATAATATCGGTTTGGCTAATGAACGGAGGGTGGTCTGGCTATCACCATGTGTACTGTCTTCCCCCATTTCCACCTCTTCCACATGCAAAGCGTCCGCCTTCATTGTGATCAGCGAGCGTTTCAGTAGACACAGAAGTGGGATGGTTACGCTGATAATAGTGGCATCGCTGTTTACCATATGTGTTGATTCCTCAAAGTTGCGTAAAACCTCACAGAGGTCAGACATCCATGCCCACTCATAGCTTGTGAAGAGCGGAAGCTGACTGGAAAGGCGACGACCATGTTGCAGCTGGTATTCCACTACTGCCCTCTGCTGCTCACAAAGCCTGGCAAACATGTGGAACATGGAGTTCCAGCGCATGCTTACATCGCACAACAGTCGGTGAGCTGGCAATTGCAACTGCTGCAGCGTTGCCAAACTGGCGGCAGCTGTAGATGACTTGGGTACACATGTGACGCACCTTCACCAGTAGCTCAGGCAAATTGGGGTAGGTTTTGAGTTGAACACGTGGGCTAGTATTTGTCCTAGCTACAAAGTTACGGTCATTATCAGACATAACCATGCCTGGTTGTAGGTTGAGTGGCGAGAGCCACAGCTCAGTCTGATCCCTTATACCCTGCCACAGATTTGCAGGGGTGTGCTGTTTGTTACCTAAGAAAATAAGTTTCAGTGCGGTCTGTTGCTGCTTCCCCACTGCAGTGCTGCTGTAAGAGGCAGCCCTGATCATCCAGCAACATTTCCAACACATATATATATAGCAGACTGTCATGTTTCCCTCCAGCCACCAGAGGCCACTGTGGCTGAGTAGGACAGTGAGAGGAGTTGTTTCCAGAGGACAAGGAGTTAAGTGTTTTTCCCGGGCTGAGCAGAGAGCCTGGGCTGAAGGTGTCTGAGTACACAGGAAGAAGGACGCTGTGCACTGAGAGGGAGATCCACAGGGAAGATTAGAGTGATTTCTCCCTGCCTGCTGTGACATGGTATCTGGGACATTAGAGTGTGTTTGCTCTCTGACTGAGCTGATGTGTCCTGGTGTAGAAGAGAGACTGCTGTAGTGTGAGGCACTTACCAGAGGAACTGTGAGTGAATTCCAGGCCCTGCCTGATTACACGTCCAGAGCTGCTGATTATCTCTAACCAGAGTTACAGAGACTACAAAGAGAGGCCAGAGCTGAGCCACACTGAAGCAAGAAAGCAAGCAAGCAAGCAACCAGATCGGGACCCAGACTGTACCTGCCTGCATGTGCCGGACACCGAACTGTGAGTGCACTGATGCTAACCTGAGCTAGGACATAGTGGAATAGGATTTAGTTTAGTGCACCGTAGAGGTGCACCCCGGGTAGCGGGGACAGATAGGACTACCTAGAAGAGAGTAGCCTGCTATTGTCTGTACTTGTGTTTGTCATTCATTTGTGTTCTTTATGCAAATTTCCATTATCTTTATTGTGAATTCTCAAGCTGTTCATATTGTAAATCTGCCTCTCCGGCAGTTAGAGTTCTCTTTTAATAAAGCCGGTTTCTACTTCAGCCTCCTTGTCTGCTGCACTGTACTTTAGTCCTGCTCTACGGTCTTGTCATGGTCTTACCTCCTTGCTGTTCTCCTTCGTTTGACATGTGCTGGCGGCCATCTTGGTTTCTGGGTTTCTTGTAGCCTCCCACCCTGCGGCTCCTCCTTCCCACTGGGAGGAGCTGGATGCCTAGCTCATATATATAGGAGGTCTGTGGCTTCAGTTCCCTGCTTGGTCCTCCTGTGCTCACATGCTTCTAAGACTGCTGCTGCTTCTGGTTCCTGATCCTGGCTTCGTCTGACTACCCTGCTGATTCCTGATCCTGGCTTCGTCTGACTACCCTGTTGGTTCCTGATCCTGGCTTCATCTGACTACCCTTCTGGTTCCTGATCTCTGGTTTCGCAAGACCCTGCTTCGGTTTAGCCATCCGTTTGGACTTTTGCCTTACAGCTTTATTTTCAATAAAGCCTACTTATTTCCACTCATCTCTTGTTGTACGTCTGGTTCATGGTTCCATGACATTAGGACCAAGCCATGAATTCTGACAGTACAGGGCCATTCTCGCTACCTACGCTGGTTGCCAGACTTGATCAGCAGGGGTGGCGTTGCAAACCCTGCTTGAACGCACGGCTCATTTAGCTTCCGTTGCCGATGGGTCGGTTGTCGCTCCTGGGCCCGCTCCTACTGCCGCTCCGGTTGTTGCGCCAGAGTCTACCCCGACACCTGTTGCTGCGCCTGCGGTGTTTCGGGGTATGACCGGTTCTGCCCCCCTTCCACAGCGCTTTGGGGGAGAGCCAACTCAGTGCCAGGGTTTCCTTAACCAGGTGGGCATTTACTTCGAGTTGCTGCCACATGCCTTTCCTACTGAGAGATCAAAGGTAGGCTTCTTGATCTCGCTGCTCTCGGACAAGGCCTTGGCCTGGGCCAGCCCTTTATGGGAGAACAACAATCTGGTGGTTGCCGAGTTTTCCGGTTTTGTTGCTTCTCTTCGGAAGGTATTCGATGTGCCGGCTCGTGCTGCCTCTGCTGCGAAGCTCCTTATGTCCATCAGACAGGGTTCACGATCCGTAGCTGAATACGCCATTGAGTTTCGTACCCTGGCAGCAGAGGTGGGCTGGAATAATGAGGCTCTGGTCGCTGCTTTCTCTCATGGTCTCTCAGATGCCTTGAAGGATGAGGTTGCAGCTAAGGACCTACCTGTGGAGCTCGAGTCTCTTATTTCTTTCCTGATTTTGATTGACACCAGACTCAGGGAGAGACCTTCCTTTCAGGAGAGCCTGCGGAGGCCTTCTAACAGATTGGCGCCTACGTTTGCTGTCCCACCCGTGCCTCCCTCTCCTCCCACGCCTCCTGGGGATGACTTGTCTGGGGGTGAACCCATGCAGCTGGGGTTTGCTCGCCTGTCCGAGGGGGAGAGGGTACTCCGGAGACGCGAGGGCCGATGCATGTACTGTGGTCTCGGTGGGCATTTTCGGTTGGCATGCCCGAACCGTCGGGGAAACGCTCGCACCTGAGATCCTGTCGGGGGCAGATCTTGGGTGGAGTCTCCTCGTCCCCGGTTTCCCGTGTTGACAAACCACTGATTACTGTTGTCCTCTCCTGGGTCGGGGGCTCGGTGACGACCCAGGCGTTGGTGGACTCTGATGCTGGTGGTTTGTTCATTGATAGTGTGTTCGCTGCCGCCAATTCCATTCCTCTGCAGCCTCGAGGTTCCCCACTGGCTCTTGAGGCGATAGACGGCAGACCCCTTCTGCCGCCACACGTGACTCATGAGACCCTTCCAGTGGGGATGGCCATTGGTGCCGTTCACAGAGAGTCGGTCTGTCTCCAGGTTATTTCGTCTCCACACTACTCGGTGGTCTTGGGGTACCCCTGGCTCCAGAAGCATAATCCGACTTTCGATTGGAAATCGGCCGAGATCCTCTCGTGGTCACCGCAGTGTGGGGCTAGTTGCATCCATGGGCCTGTCAAGTTGCTGTGTACTTCCTCGGACTCTCTGTTGCCTCCTGAATACGAGGAGTACCGGGATGTATTCGATAAGGTGCGTGCGGTTGCCCTACCTCCGCACCGCCCATACGATTGTGCCATAGAGTTACAATCTGGTGCCGTTCCTCCTCGTGGCAAAGTCTATCCACTGTCGGTAGCGGAGAATGAGGCCATGGAGGAGTACGTGAGGGAGGCGCTTTCACGCGGACACATTCGCAAATCCTCGTCCCCGGCAGGGGCTGGATTTTTCTTTGTGAAAAAGAAGGGCGGTGAGTTGAGGCCTTGCATCGAATCCAGGGGTCTCAATCGCATCACGATCAAGAACGCTTACCCGATACCCTTGATTTCTGAGCTGTTCGATCGCCTCAAAGGGGCCACGGTCTTTACCAAACTCGACCTGAGGGCGGCATATAACCTGGTAAGGATCAAGGCGGGCGATGAGTGGAAGAACGCGTTTAACACCAGGACCGGTCATTATGAATCCTTGGTTATGCCCTTTGGGTTGTGCAATGCGCCCGCAGTCTTCCAGGAATTCATCAACGATGTTTTCCGTGACCTGTTGCAGCAGTGTGTGGTGGTCTATTTGGATGACATCTTGGTATATTCTGAATCCATGGAGGCCCACATTCTGGATGTCAGACGAGTGTTGCAACGGTTACGAGAGAACAGGCTGTTCGGTAAGCTTGAGAAATGCGAATTTCACCGATCCCAGGTAACCTTCTTAGGTTACATCATTTCCGCTGAGGGGTTCTCCATGGATCCTGAGAAGGTTTCGGCTGTCTTACAGTGGCCCCAGCCCAGTGGTCTTCGTGCCCTGCAGCGCTTTTTGGGCTTCGCCAATTATTATCGGAAGTTCATCAGGGACTTTTCCATGCTAGCCAAGCCTCTCACGGATCTGACCAGGAAGGGCAGTAATCCCCAGGTCTGGCCGCCCGAGGCCATCCGAGCTTTTGAGGCTCTAAAGTCCGCCTTTGTGTCGGCTCCGATTCTGTCGCATCCCAACCCTGGGTTGCCCTTTGTCCTCGAGGTGGACGCGTCTGAGACGGGAGTAGGCGCCCTCCTGTCTCAGCGTAGAACACCAGAGGGTCCTCTGCTTCCTTGTGGGTTTTACTCCCGGAAACTGTCTTCCGCGGAGTGCAACTATCAGATTGGTGACAGGGAGTTATTGGCCATCGTGCAGGCCCTTAAAGAATGGAGGCACTTGCTCGAGGGCTCGGTGGTTCCGGTTCTCATCCTGACGGACCACAAGAATCTGACCTACCTCTCTGAGGCCAAGAGATTGACACCACGTCAGGCCAGATGGGCTCTGTTCTTGTCACGTTTTAATTACGTGGTCTCCTACCTACCCGGTTCCAAGAACATCAGAGCGGATGCCTTATCACGGCAGTACTCCGAGCTGTCCGGGGAGGAGTCGATTCCGACTTCGGTCATACCTCCGAATCAGATCCTGGCCGCCATTCGCACCAGCCTGACCTCTCCCCTGGGTGAGCAGATTTTGGCGGCTCAATCTGGTGCTCCCTCTGGGAGACCCAACGGCAGGTGTTTTGTGCCTGAGGAGTTGCGCACTCGGTTGTTGCGAACCTACCATAACTCCAAGGCCGCGGGGTATCCTGGAAAGAATCAGCTGTCCTGGGCTGTTTCACGTCTGTTCTGGTGGCCTTCTCTACGTTCCGACATCGCCGCATATGTAGCGGCATGCTCCGTTTGTGCCCAGAGTAAGTCCCCTCGGCACCTTCCGTTGGGCCTTTTGCAACCCATAGCCACCGGGGAGCGTCCATGGTCACACCTGGGGATGGATTTCATTGTGGACCTCCCTGCATCCCGAGGCCATACGGTCATTCTCATGATAGTGGATCGGTTTTCCAAAATGTGCCACTGTGTACCTCTCAAGAAGTTACCCTCTGCACAAGAGTTGGCCTCGATTTTTGCCAGGGAGGTCTTCCGGTTGCACGGTTTGCCCAAGGAGATTGTGTCGGATCGGGGGAGTCAGTTTGTGTCCAGGTTCTGGCGCGCCTTTTGCTCCCAGTTGGGGATTCATCTCTCTTTCTCATCGGCCTACCACCCTCAGTCCAATGGGGCCGCAGAATGATCCAATCAGGCCTTGGAGCAATTCCTTCGTTGCTATGTCTCCGATCACCAAGACAATTGGGTTGACCTCCTGCCTTGGGCTGAGTTTGCCAGGAACACGGCGGTGAACTCTTCCTCTGGGACGTCTCCCTTCATGGCCAATTATGGGTTCCAACCTGCCGTGTTACCGGAGGTATTCTCTCCCCAGGATATTCCGGCTGTGGAGGATCACCTTTCCGTCCTACGTGCTTCTTGGGTACAGATCTAGAGGTCCCTTGAGGTCTCTGCGCAGCGCCAGAGACTCCAGGCTGATCGCAGATGAGCGCCCGCTCCTTCCTACCAGGTCGGAGACCGCGTATGGTTGTCCACCCGCAACCTCAACCTTCGAGTGCCCACTCCCAAGCTGGCGCCTCGCTTTGTTGGTCCCTTCCGAGTGCTTCGCAGGGTAAACCCGGTAGCCTATGCCCTTGCGCTTCCTCCTGGCATGCGGATCTCCAACGTGTTTCATGTCTCCCTCTTGAAGCCACTGGTGTGTAATCGTTTCACTTCCTCGATTCCTCGGCCTCGTCCGGTCCAAGTGGGCAATCGTGAGGAGTATGAGGTGAGCAATATCCTGGACTCACGCCTGGTCCGCGGTCGGGTGCAGTTTTTGGTCCATTGGCGTGGTTATGGTCCAGAGGAGCGTTCCTGGGTTCCCTCCGCAGATGTCCATGCTCCTGCCTTGCTCCGAGCCTTCCACGCACGCTTCCCTCAGAAACCGTTGAGGGGGAGGTACTGTCATGGTCTTACCTACTTGCTGTTCTCCTTCATTTGACATGTGCTGGCGGCCATCTTGGTTTCTGGGTTTCTTGTAGCCTCCCACCCTGCGGCTCCTCCTTCCCACTGGGAGGAGCTGGATGCCTAGCTCATATATATAGGAGGTCTGTGGCTTCAGTTCCCTGCTTGGTCCTCCTGTGCTCACATGCTTCTAAGACTGCTGCTGCTTCTGGTTCCTGATCCTGGCTTCGTCTGACTACCCTGCTGATTCCTGATCCTGGCTTCGTCTGACTACCCTGTTGGTTCCTGATCCTGGCTTCATCTGACTACCCTTCTGGTTCCTGATCTCTGGTTTCGCAAGACCCTGCTTCGGTTTAGCCATCCGTTTGGACTTTTGCCTTACAGCTTTATTTTCAATAAAGCCTTCTTATTTCCACTCATCTCTTGTTGTACGTCTGGTTCATGGTTCCATGACAGGTCTCTTCCTCTGCTGACCGTTACAAGTGGCGCTGCGAGCAGGGTACAGTCACAGAGATGGAGGCGGCTGAAGGCAATGTGCATGATGTTAATGTGAGTACCTCACGCAATGGTGGAACCCTTGCAAGGGCCCTTCCTATTGGCACGTTGTTCAACTTGCTACCCAAATTTGATGGCCAGAACATGACACTGTCAGACTGGGTGACAAGGTTACAGAGTGCTGTTAGGATTTACAATGTCAGCCCAGAACTACAAGTAGAAATTGCTTTGGCCGCTCTCGAGGGTGAGGCCCGAAGAAATGTTCTCCTACAACCAGAAGCCACGCGCAATACATTGCAAGAGATGGTGAGATTCCTGGAAGAAATATATGGGGAAACAGCCAGTGCAGGGCACCTCCGGGCAAAGTTTTTTTACCGGATTCAACGGGAAGACGAAGGTGTCTCTCAGTACGCTACAGCCCTACAGGAAGTGTTGGCCGAGGTACAAAAAAAAGAGGCAGATGGGGTTACTGGCATGGGACCCATAGACCGGATACTGCGGGAACAATTTATTCTGGGGCTCTACAGCAATCCCCTGAAACAGGCTCTGCGGGAACGAGTCAGAGTAGACCCTACCCTAACCTTTCGACAAATTTTGGCAGAGGCCGTGACGTGAAACAAAGAAGACGGCTATGCTTCTGGAGTAATACGGACCCAGACCGTTACACCCCCCGGGGTTACGAGAAATGAGAAAGCCCTGGTCAGAGTGGTACAAGACTTGCAGAGCTCCCTGAGTGCCATGCACGAAAAGTTGACACACCTGGAGAAACGGATAGAGTCGCGCCATACTACTGAGGCTGCCTATCCAGCCCGACAACAAACCTATCAGGCGACTCCGTGGGTTCCTACACCCGAATGCCCTTATGCTAGTTTACCATACCATCAAGCCCCTCATTACCCTTCAGTGGGGCCATCCAGCCACAAGAGGCCTTCCAGGCCCTGAAAGAAGCCCTGACATCGGCCCCCATTTTGGCTTATGCCGATTTTGATAAACCATTCATCTTAGCTATTGATGGCAGCCTCTACGGACTTGGGGCAGTCCTGTCGCAGGTACAAGATGGACATGAGAGAGTGATCGCTTATGCCAGTAGATCCTTGCGAGATACGGAGCGAAACCCCCATAACTACAGTTCCTTCCGGCTGGAACTCCTTGCCCTGGTGTGGGCTATGACGGAGAAATTTGCAGGATATCTGACAGGAGCTAAGATCTTCGTACGGACGGATAACAATCCCCTGGCCCATCTGGGTACTGCCAAGTTGGGAGCCCTGGAGCAATGCTGGGCGGCTCGCCTCGCAAAGTATGACTTCTCAATTCGCTACCGCTCCGCTACAGAGAACACTAATGCTGATGGTCTCTCGAGGGTTACTTTTGAAACTCCAGTAGGGGATATGGATGAACAAAAGGAAGAAGATGAAACTCCTGACTTCCGCAAGTTCGCTCCCCCAACAGTCGCGGCCCAGACAAGTGGGGAGGCCCGTAAGCTACCCAAAGCATTGGGGAGAACTAATGAAGAATGGGGCAGATTGCAAGATGAAGACATTGGACTGCAGCAAATGAAAAGCTGTGTAACCCAGTGCAGGAAACCCAACAAAGAAGAAAGGACTGATCTGGATGCCGAGATGAAGTCCGTTCTACATCAATGGGACAGACTGGAAGTGCATGGAGCTGTTTTGTTCCGCAAGTGGCAACAGCCTGCCGACCTAGAGGCGAGGTGGCAGGTAGTGATACCCAGAAGAATGGCACGGGAGATAGCCAAAGAGGCTCATGAGTTTGGAGCTCACTTCGGGCCAGTCAAGACATACCAGTGGCTGCAGCGTTATGTGTATTGTCCGCGACTGGAGGCCACAGTTGAAGAAGTTTGCCGACAGTGTCGAGTGTGTGAACTCACGAAGAGTACAGAACAGAGAGCACCCCTACAGTCCATCCAGACCACAGAACCGCTGGAAGTGTTGATGATAGACTATCTTCTTGTGGGACAATCGTCAAGAGGTCCACAGTATTGCCTGGTCATGATCGACCACTTCTCCAAGTTTGCAGTAGTCACCCCAACTCGGGACCAGACGGCCGAGTCCGCTGCACGAGCCATTTGTCAAGACTTCATTCGGGTCTATGGGTGTCCAAAGCGGATCCATTCAGATCAAGGGGCGTGCTTTCAAGGAAAAGTGATGGAAGAGCTACATCGACTGTACGGCATTGAAAAATCCAGGACAACTCCTTATCATCCCCAAGGAAACGGAGCCTGTGAGCGCTTTAACCGCACATTGCTGCAAATGCTGAGGACACTATAGGAAGACAAGAGGGCACACTGGCCTGACTACCTGCCAGAATTAGTCTGGGCTTACAATAATCGTGTCCACACCACCACCGGTTACACCCCATACATGTTACTGTTCGGTAGGGCTGGTCGAGAGATCGTGGAATTAAACCTAGAACAGCCAGAAGACCTAATAGAGCGATCAACCACCTCATGGGTGAAAGAACACCGTCGGCGTCTCCAGACCATTCGCCGGTTGGCAGGTCAGCGGTTACAGGAGAGAGCTCATACAGACCGTCCTCCAGTTCAGGAGGTTCCATTGCAGCCTGGGGATCGGGTACTGGTACGAGAGAAACGTCCCAGAGGCAAGTTGAGTGAGCGTTGGGAAGTACAGCCGTATAAAGTGATCAAGAGAGTATACCCTAATGGTCCGGTCTACAAAGTGCAGGTTGAGAATGAGGAATTTGCTTCACGGACTCTACATAGGAATATGTTACGGCCATGCCGGTCCAAAGATCCCGCACCTGTTCAGAGGACACCTCCTCCTGCCCCATACTCAGAACTTGTTATCTCTGATGGAGATTATGGTGAAGACTGGTGGACTGCTCCCAACACTGAAGAAGCCTCCCAGGTTACAGGTGAGGAAGGCACTGTCACAGAACCATTGCCAGCCCGTAATGGAGAGGGGCCCTCGGACACACCCGAGCCTCCTATTGTGGTGGATGAATCCAGACTGGCAGTTCCTAGTGGAGAGAGTCAGGTAGTAACAGATAGCCAGGACCTCCGGAGATCCAGTAGGCTTACTGCAGGGGTTCCACCAAACAGGTACGCTGCTGATGAGTTCATTTGGTCCACCTGTATGTATTGTGGACAATGTTGTACTGCTGTATAAAAAGTTACATTAACCATTATTTCTATGGACTATATAGCAAGGCCGAGGACGGCCACCTTTAAGTGGGACGCATGTAAGAGGCAGCCCTGATCATCCAGCAACATTTCCAACACATATATATATAGCAGACTGTCATGTTTCCCTCCAGCCACCAGAGGCCACTGTGGCTGAGTAGGACAGTGAGAGGAGTTGTTTCCAGAGGACAAGGAGTTAAGTGTTTTTCCCGGGCTGAGCAGAGAGCCTGGGCTGAATGTGTCTGAGTACACAGGAAGAAGGACGCTGTGCACTGAGAGGGAGATCCACAGGGAAGATTAGAGCGATTTCTCCCTGCCTGCTGTGACACAGTATCTGAGACATTAGAGTGTGTTTGCTCTCTGACTGAGCTGATGTGTCCTGGTGTAGAAGAGAGACTGCTGTAGTGTGAGGCACTTACCAGAGGAACTGTGAGTGAATTCCAGGCCCTGCCTGATTACACGTCCAGAGCTGCTGATTATCTCTAACCAGAGTTACAGAGACTACAAAGAGAGGCCAGAGCTGAGCCACGCTGAAGCAAGCAAGCAAGCAACCAGATCGGGACCCAGACTGTACCTGCCTGCATGTGCCGGACACCGAACTGTGAGTGCACTGATGCTAACCTGAGCTAGGACATAGTGGAATAGGATTTAGTTTAGTGCACCGTAGAGGTGCACCCCGGGTAGCGGGGACAGATAGGACTACCTAGAAGAGAGTAGCCTGCTATTGTCTGTACTTGTGTTTGTGATTCATTTGTGTTCTTTATGCAAATTTCCATTATCTTTATTGTGAATTCTCAAGCTGTTCATATTGTAAATCTGCCTCTCCGGCAGTTAGAGTTCTCTTTTAATAAAGCCGGTTTCTACTTCAGCCTCCTTGTCTGCTGCACTGTACTTGAGTCCTGCTCTACGGTCTCTTCCTCTGCTGACCGTTACACTGCACTGCTTCAAGCTACTGACTGATGTCTGACTGGTGCTGCAAGATGAGAATTCAGAGGTGAAAGTGGAGGAGGAGGTGGAGGAGGAGAAGAAGGGGGGGTTGCAGCCACTAATGTAGGTGGTGGCGGAAATCCTGATGGAAGTAGGGCCCGCAATCCTTGGCGTCAGTAGCACCTGTGCCATCCCAGAGTACGACTCGCTCCCGGCCTCCACAATGTTCACCCAGTGCGCCATCAGGTAAGTGTAGCGTCCCTGGCCAAAAGCACTTGCCCATGTGTCAGTCATTAAGTGGACCTTCCCAACTGCGTTGTTATGTTACGGGACACATGCTAGTGCAAGGCGGGGATGGCACACTGGGAAAAATAGTGACGGATGGGGACTGAGTAATGAGAGACGGTAGCCGCCATCAGGCTGTGGAAAGCCTCAGTGTCCACAAGCCTAAATGGCAACATTTCCAGGGCCAGCAAATTGGAAAGGTGCGCATTTAGTGCTATAGCCTGTGGGTGGGTGGCTGTGCATTTGCGCTTTTGTTCAAAGGCCTGGGGTATGGACATCTGTACACTGCGCTGGGACACAGAAGTGAATGTTCTAGCTGATGGTGCTTGCGAAGGTCCAGGTGCATGGCGGGAGGCATCCAGGCCTGCATCTTGGACAGAGGATTGGCCAGCATGTAGCATAGGGAAAGAGGAGGCAGTGGTGTGACCCACAGACACTGATTGTGGACCCAGGCTTTCGGCTCACCTATTAGGGTGCTTTGATGCCATGTGGCGGATCATGCTGGTGGTGGTGAGGTTGCTAGTGTTCACACCCCTGCTCATTTTGGTAAGGCACAGGTTACAAATGACAATTCTTTTATCGCCCGCGCATTCCTCAAAAAAGCACCAGACTGCGCAACACCTACCCCTTGGCAAGGGAGATTGCAGCAAGGGGGTGCTCCGGGGAACAATTGCAGGCCTGTTTCGTGTGGCCCGCCTTCTCCCTTTTGCCACCCCACTGCCTCTCCCAGCCTGTTGCGGTGCTGCGGATCCCTCCCCCTCTGTACTGTGGCCTTGCTCGGCTTGCCACTTTCCCAAGTTGAGTCAGTGATTTCATCGTCCACCACCTCCTCTTCCACTTCCTCACGCTGG
This sequence comes from Bufo gargarizans, assembly GCF_014858855.1. Lineage (NCBI taxonomy): Eukaryota > Metazoa > Chordata > Amphibia > Anura > Bufonidae > Bufo > Bufo gargarizans. Next base: position 362,224,855 of record NC_058081.1, on the reverse strand, counting down.
TCATCCTCCTGACTTGTTGACCTAACAACCTCACTTATTGACAATTGTGTCTCATCCTCATCATGAACCTCTTGAGACACTAATTGCGGTTGACTTATTGGCAACTGTGTCTCATTATCATCCACCTCGTGAAACACGAAGAGTTTGGGAATCAGTGCACAAGATCTCCTCATGTCCCTCTTTAAGCGGGCTTGGCGAGAGGGCCAAATCAAGGAATGGCGCTGAAAAGAGCTCCTCTGATCACTTGTTTGCCAAGACTCTCAATGGTGGGAGGAAGGAGAATCAGGGTGAGGATTCTGTTGACCAGACTCTTGGCTACTGGGACTGGACTTTGTGGAAGACACGGTGGTGCTAAACCGACTGAAAGCATTATCTGCTGCAATCCAACCCACCACCTGGTCGCACTCATGTGACTTTGAGAGTGGTGTCCTGCGCCGCCCTGCAAACTGGGACGTGAAGCTAGGTATCGTGGATGAGTGTGTTTCTTGTGCTTTGGCAGCAGCCACAGTTTCCCTGGGCACAGCCTCTGCGTGCACCATCAGCAGCACGGCCACTTCCCCATGCTTTACTGCTTGCCTTGAGCATATTAAATGGTATATATGTTTGCAAGTATGTCACACGTACAGAAGCGCAGGTTTTATAAGTGTATGCGCAAATAAATTAAACTGAATGTCACAGATATTTAGGATGTTCAAACGTTATACAGGAGATGTGGCACAGGTGATGTCGCTGTCACCAGCGGTAAAAAAATGAAACTGAATGTCACTGATATTTATGATGCGCAAATGTTATAACAGAGATGTAGTGCAGGTAATGTCACTGTCGCCAGCAGTGAATTTTTTTTACTGAATGTCACTGATATTTAGGAGGTGCAAACGTTATACAGGAGATGTAGCGCAGGTAATGTCGCTGTCACCAGCGGCGAAAAAAAATTCAACTGAATGTCACTGATATTTATGATGCGCAAACGTTATAACGGAGATGTAGCGCAGGTAATGTCACTGTCACAAGCAGCGAAAAAATGAAACTGAATGTCACTGATATTTAGAATGCGCAAATGTTATACAGGAGATGTAGCGCAGGTAATTTCACTGTCACCAGCGGCGAAAAAATTTAACTATATGTCACTGATATTTATGATGCGCAAACTTTATACAGGAGATGTAGTGCAGGTAATGTCGCTGCTGTCTCCAGCAGCTAAGGTTATACAGAAGATGTAGCGCAGGTAATGTTGTTGCTGTCACCAGCGGCTAACGTTATACAGGAGATGTAGCGCAGGTAATGTCGCTGCTGTCACCAGCAACCAAACAATTGCACGCAATTTAGCGCACGTTGCGCTAATATATTTCTCAGCCAGATAAAACAATAGTCCTTAAAAGGACTGTTGGGTCTCTAACACCTTTCAATACTCCAAACTCCCTAAAAAACACAATTCCTCTCCCTACACTATCTGTCCCTTCTACTGCAGCTCACCCTGACTAAGTCTGAGCCGAACCACGTGTCATCGGGTGCTATATAGCACCCGATGATGCGTTCCGTCCAGCCAACGGCATTACAGTGAGTGGCACTACTAATGGCTATGGCATTACAGTGAGTGGCACTACTCCCCCGCACGTTTATTGGCTGCGTAGCAGCCAACAAACGTGCGTGGAGGAGACTCGAGCATTGTGCTCGAACACATGCGTTGTTCGGCCGAATAGAGTGAAAAAGGTGTTTGGCCGAGCATGCTCGCCCAACACTAGAAACTACCTGCAAAGCTCCTGATCCCAGAGAGATTCTCCAGAGAAAACAATCAACAATTTCCCTCCAGTGATACTTTTTAGAAGCTTGACAGCAGAATGAACAGTTACAACTGGCATCTACAGACACTGCTGTAAGGTGAGGGACTATGCCTAAGACACCCATCACCCAGAACATTACTAGGCCAGTACGACCTACGTGCTAACCTAGAGCCATCCAACCTGTATTGGATGCATTTAAATCCTGCTGCTACTGTATGTATTTAAAGTTCTACATTGCATATTAAAAAATACTTTGCTCCTCCCTTCCCTCTTTCCTTTTTCCTTAATTTGCCCCTCCCCTCTCTTTCTTTCCTCTCCTTTATACGTCTGCCGACGCTCCAGTTTTTTCAAACTATCCCACATATGTCTATGTGATATCTCATTGGCTGTTCGCTTACTTAATGTACCCTGTTCATTATCTGATTCATGTCTTGTATTGAACAGAAAAAATTGAAAAATTCTAAATAAAGAATTTACAAAAAAAAAACTTTGCTACATTTAACTCTAGCCTCCTTCTTCAGTTCTGAAATTCCACTGCACCGATCCCCAGGGAAAGATAGCCTAAGAATGTACACCATGACACAACACTTCATCAGGGCCACCCCCGCTACCACTCCTATTCTCTACATTGGCTCCGCAGGGGGGTGCTGCATACACCATAATTTATTTTTAAATACCACAAAAGTATTGTTAAAAGCTCTGATTTACCATTCTGGCTTAAAAAATTTAGCAAAATTGGGCTTTTGCAACTTTTTTTAACTATGTTAATGAGTTTCACTCCAAATTTATCCCTGAGACTTTTTTTAAAAGTCACAAGAAAAGTCACAATCTCACTCCAGGATAAGGGTGGAGTAGGAAAACTGGAGTAGTTTTTCTAGACAAAAGTGTTAAGTTTAAGGATAAAACTGATTTATTAAACATGTGACATTTGATAAATGTGGCATAAAGTACTCCAACACAGAATCAAGCAAAACTGACTTCAAATATTCCCCTCATCATAAATTCCCTCCAAGGTGTTGATGAACTCGTGTTTTTTTAATTAATTTTATAAAGCTGTTCTCTGTTGTAATGTTTTATAAAATGACATGAAAGTAGATACATATCTTTTCACACAGCAGACACTCTGGCCTAGTGTCTGCGACTAATGGTAAAGCCGATCGTGGGACTTTTAACCCAACAGATGCTGTGGTCAAACGTGACCACAGCATCTGGAGGCACAAAACCCCAGAAGCGCACACTTCCGGGTGCACCCTGGCTCCCCCAGTGAGGAACGGGTGGAGCAAATTGGAGTGTGCGGCAGCCTCTATCCTCCAGAGTGACAAGAGGATGCCGCACATTAATTACTAATACAGTGTATTTCTCATACACTCCATTGGTAATGCATTGGAAGAGAACAGCAATCTGATTATTGCTTGTTATAGTAAAAGTATAGTTATTATAAAAAAAATTAAAGGTTTTTAAAAATATAAAAAAATATAAAAAATTCTAATCAACCACCTTTCCTCAAAATGAAAATAAAAATACATAAACAAATAAAAAAATACACATCATGGGCATCACCACGTACGAAAATGTCTGTACTATTAAGAGCTAAAAATAGTTATCCCACGCAGCAAATGGCAAAAACACAAAAAGTCAAAATAGCCAATTTTCTGTTTTTTGGTCGCTTCACCTGCCACAAAACAATTTAATAAAAAGTGATCGAAAAATACAATAAAAAATATACACATGTGATATTGCTGTAATAATCCTGACTTAGAGAATGAAGGTAACAGGTCATTTGTACCGCATAGTGAACATGGGAAAAAAATAAATAATAAAATTGTTGCAGAATTGTGTTTTTGTTCCAAATTCATCCCAATTGGAATATTTTCCAGCTCCCCACCGTACGGCTATGTGAACGGAAAAATGAAAAAGTTATAACTTCGGAAAGGTAGGGAATAAAAAACTAAAACCCAAAAATGAAAAAACCTCTGAGGCTCAAAGGTTAAGGCTCTGCTCACATTTGCATTGTCCTTTCCTTAATAATGGAAAATAGAATATGACATAGTGCCAGATTTCTCACATAGAGGATGCTAATTGTGCAATATGGTACCTACTGACTATTGACAATTTTTTCATGTTTTTCCATAATCATTAGAAAAATCATCAAAAATTGAAAGAAAATAAAAACAGCACATGCTCATTGCGGTGTTTTATTCCAAAAGTGTTTCAGTGTTTTGACAGCAAGAAAAGTGTATTTTCCAGTTCTATTCTTGGTATCAAAATGCTGGAAATCTAACAGACCTGACAGATAGCATTGTGAGTTAATGGTATATATTATACTGTGCCTGTCATGTCTCAGTTTAGAATATAACTGTAGTGTGACATTTTCTGAAAATGTCACATATTTTGCATCTATTGCTAATGATTTACTGATGGTAAAGTATGGTATGCCAGAACCTAAAGGAGTATTCAAGTAATTCAAAGTTCTCCCCTATCCAGACAATAGGGATGACTATTAGATCGGTGGGGCTTCTACCGCTGGGAAACCCACTAATCACAAGAACGGGGACCTCATATCCCACAGGGTCCCCAAAATGAATGGATTGTCAGACAGAGCATGCACTCTGCTGCTCCTATGGGACTGCCTCCGTTCATCTCTATGGGATGAATGGAGCAGCAGTGCTCATGCCTAACCTGTCACTCTGTTCATTTTGGGAGGCCCAGTGGGGTACAGAACAGTTTTGTCAGTATGGTCACCAATATTTAAAAATCTAAAGTTGTTTTTTTTTTTCTAAGTACAAGCAAGCAACTTTAATTTGATCAAATCTAAGCTTAGATCAACATCAAGGAAATTGGGCCACTGGAGTGGCCAGATGAATTGCGCAGTGAAAGGCACTGTACACTTGAATACTACAGGCTGCAGACAAAACGGTTCAGAATTTTTAATACAAGGCAATCACTAAAATATGTTTAGCCACAAATACATGCAATAAAATAGCTGCCACCTACCATGTGCAATACTAGTATTTTTATGGAATAGAGGGCCCTTTGCACCCTCTCGGGCACCAAGGCCAAGGTACAACTGCTAACTCTTCACCTCTTATTTTAAAATGCAAGAAAAACTATTCATGTGTGGTATCCTTGTATTCGTACTGACCCAAAGAATGAAGAAGTCAGTTTTACCACATAGGAAACGCTGTGAAAACAAACCCTATAAAACTGTGGCAGAATTTTTTTAATTTTTTTTTATGATGCCACCTAATTGTAAGTTTTTTTCCATCTTCTGACTAGATTGTATGCAACAACAAATTTATTATATAATAAGTTTATGCCATTATTTATTTTTAGACTGGGTCAGGCTACGTGGTATAGTACGGTAATTGTATTTTGTGTCTAATATGCATTGCAAGCTTTTGTAATACTAGTTTGTCGCCATTGGAGGTCACTCTAAGACAGAACTGAAGTGGATTTGGCCCTATGAAAACGTATGCATTGTAAACTCACAAGTTTTTTTCAAACAGATATGAAATTAATATAGTCATAAATACTTGGATGAATACATTTAGCCAAGATTTACACGATAATGTGGTGTGTGGGCAACAGTTGCATCAAATGGTGAGCTAAAAGAACATCACGTTTTAGTGTGATTTTCCATGTACAGTGTGTACATTTGTTTTATATTCCAGAATTGTTTCCTAGTGAAAAATGGTAATGCATAGGTAAATACAGATACTGATGCATTTTGCACCTATAGCACTAACATATTCCACAGCGCTTTACAGACATTATCATCATTTGCTGTATAGTAATACTCCCTTAGTGTCCCCACCCAGTAAAATGCCCCTTTAGTGCTCCCACACAAGTAAAATACCCACATAGTACCCCTACACAGTAATATATCCCCATACACAGTACAGTAGCTGTGCCCCCTTAGTGCCCCCACACAGTATCTATGCCCACTTAGTGTCCCTGCATAGTCAAATGCCCTCATAGTGTCACCAAACAGTAAAATGCCCTTATAGTACCCAGTAGTGCCATCCTCTTGGTGATAATAAAGTAAAAGAACTAATACTCATCTAGCCCATTCAAATTCTGAATGGAGAATATGATGCTCTCCCTAGCAGCAGGTGCAATAAGTTGTGTTAAGCGAATGGAATCATCCAAACCAGAGTTCGATCTGAAGTTAAGGAAAAATTAGATTTGCTGAGAAACTCGAATTTCCTTGTGGTAAATGGCTGTTGCACGTGTTACAAAGTGAAAGTAAGAAGCCCGGGAATGCGATATGACCCATAATGCTGTGCAGCCAGTCAATCAGCAGATAGCCATCCCTTGTGATGTCACAGCCCTATAAAAGGCTTTATAACGGGCGGTCTCCACTATTTCACTCTGAGCTGAGCAAAGAGAAAAATGTGACAAGCGCTTATGCGCTAGAGAAAATGTTACAGAAAGTTTTTTAATTGTAGAATATTGGATAGGGAGAGTGCAGAGACAGTGTAGGGAGATCGTAGGGAGAGCATAGGGAGACTCCAGGGACAGTGTAGGTTGAGTGTAATCGCTATTTACATCTTGTTAAACCGCTGCAAAAAATCCCATTTAATCTGTTCATTGCTGGAAGATTTGCAGTAAATCTGTTAGTTGCTAAATATTTTACTGTGCCTTAGTATTACAGAATGGTCTAATATATCACCGTGTGCATCTTGTTCAACTGCTGACACATTCGCAGTTAATTTCTTAGTTTTTATATAGAATTAGTGTGCCTCAGTAGTAAAAGACTTTTAGTCATTTTGTTCAACTGCTGTGACATTCATAGTTAATCTGCTACATTATTGATATAGTTACTGCACACAATGGTCAACAGGCAGCTGCCTGGGCCCTCCAAAGGAATAGGCAGTGGCAAAAATGTTGCTGTAGCTGTCACAAGTAGCAGCAGCAGAAGGGTTGGTTGTAGCAGTAGCTACAGCAGTAGGCCAAAGCTGCCACTGTCATCCAGCAATCGTGTTTTGTCCAACGATCCAGTTGTACTGGAATGGTTGACTCGCTCTTCAATATCCTCTCAAGTGACAACAGATGCACACAGTCAGGAATCAGAAGGTTCTTCTAACACCGTGCTTAGTTGGCATGGCCCGGGAACTGCCTCTGTGCCCTCACTTGTCGTAAACCTGCCCTCCGCTTTTCAGCGAGGATGAGCTTTGTGACGACAGTCAGCAGTTACAGGCCAGCACAGACTAAGAAGATAGGTCCACTGCGGACTCTTCTAACCATGCAACTCCCAATCATGACAGTCGAGTGGGAGAACCTGTAACAAGAGATCAGGGTTGTGTGCAAGAGACAGGTGAGGGTAACATAAGTGAAGACCAAACAGATGTAAATGATGATGTAGCCGATCACACGTGGGAGCCTTATGAATAGGGGGCATCATCATCATCAGGAGGCCACAGTGGCAGCGTGCCCATGAGACAGCAGGGTTAAAGCAGTGGTAGATCCGCAGCCAAACGCAGGAGGAGTACACCGTCTGCTACTTGGGAGACTACCTGTGAGGGACACACTAGCAGTGCATGGGTTCATAAAAGCAGAGACATATAGGCATCACACAGCGGTGGAAGGAAAGTGTCATATTTGCTAGTGTGGGAATTTTTTTGCAAGTCACTGGGGGACATTACTTTGGATATGTGAGCAGAAGGTACGGCGCGGCCAGGATGCTAATGTTGGCATGACGGCCCTGCGTCAAGACATGGAGCTTCATGATAAAGTGGCGTGGGAAAACCGTGACACACATTTAGTGTTACAGACTATGCTGTTACACAGTTAACATTTACATTAATGTAGATGGGAATTCATATGGTTTATTCTTTGAACCATTTCCTATGGATATTTCTATGGTTAGTTATATGCTTTTTGGGTAATGCACTTTCTTTTTCCATGTTCCCTTCCCTGAGATCTATGACTCATTTCCTTTTGCTTGCAATGCTCCACCCTTCTTCTGGAGTACAGCACTTCCTGTATCATGAATGCAGCTAACAGGCCACATGTAACAGGGACACATGTATTCTTCATGGTACGCTAAAGAAAGTATAATCTTTTGACCGCATAATACTGAGATCCATTCATTCTGCTATATCCTGTTGTCTGATGTACAGAATAAAGCAACTTTGGGGATGAACACAGTATTGGTGAGTTCAGCTATCTGATGAGGATTGTCCGCAGTGATTATATCTGCTTATACAGGCTAGGCATAAAGGTCTTACAAGGGATAGATCGCTATCACAACAATCGGAGTCAGAATACAGCCTGATACAGCAATGGCTGCATCTCCCACACGTGCGTTCCCTTTCTGCAGCAGTCAGTGCTTGACAACGTCAGCAGAAGAAAGACGTTGTTCCTTCTCATCGATTTCAATGTATATTGCTCCTGATGCTCCTCCTCATTACTTGTTTTAACAGCAATTGATCACTGAGGCAATTGCAAAAAGATAACAATATGTGTGCACTCATCCAACAGCGCAGAAGCTGAACGTGCACCTGGCCAAGTTGATGGTACTGTAGTCCCTCCCTTTCAATGTTGTTGACTCTGCACATGGGTTTGCGAACACCCAAGCTGGAGATTCGCAAGCGGCCATTACTCTTTCAAAAAATCTATACCAGCCCTGCACACGTTTAGTTCACGCTAACGCTGATGTATGGAGTTGTAACTATGGTCGAAGACAATATATGTTGTTTACTTTACAGGGTAAGTGTCATTCCAGATCAGGCACACCAGAAACTTGACCAGGTGATGGCAATGCTGCCTCCACATTGTAATGTTGGGCTTTCTTCACCAATGTCCTCCTCTGCCTCCTCATCCTCCACTTGTTCCCACCCTACACTCTAGGCACAGTTCACAGTGGTCCCCCAGCATATCACCTATGGAAAAGTTAGGCATTGTCATGCTGTTATGCACCTGGTCAACCTTGGTAAACAGAGCGACAATAGGGAGGAGCTGCTCCACATCATCAATAAAGAAAATTAATACTGGCTGTCTCATAACCAACTGGAGATAAGTTACCAGAAGAACATTGTCTGCGCTGCATCAGGGAAGGCTGACCCATGCGCCCTGCATAGCTCACATCTTCAATCTCATTGTCAACCAGTTACTCAAGTCCATTGAACTGCAAGGTCTGCTAAAAATGTCCAGGAAACTGTGTATGCACTTCAACCATTCTTACCGTGCGAAACACACCTTTCTTGCGCTGCAGAGGCAAAATGCTCTTCCCAGACATCGTCTGGTGTGCAATGTTTCCACCCGTTGGAACTCTACGCTGCACATGTTAGACAGCCTGTGTGAGCAGAGGAAGGCGGTCAGAAATTTCTTAATGCAGCAGACGGACAGGTCTACTCCCCGGTATAACTTCCACTTCAGCCAGTGGCAGCTAATGCATGACACATGACACTTGCTCAGACACTTTGAGGAGGCCACTTTATTTGTCAGTCAGCCGAACTACAGCATGGATGATGTCTGTTCTGTCTTCATACATGTTCACACAGTGTGCAGTCTGACATTCAGCATAAACCATTCCTGTCTTCCAAATAAGGGGACTGTTCTTTGTAGTGTAGCTTTTTTATTGTCAAAACTGGAGTATTTGATCGATTGATTGGTAAAACTATGAGAATACAAAAAACACAAATAAGTATATAGCATAGCATGTACTGTAACATTTGCATAACACAGAAGCCCATGGTAAAATGGCTGCCTAACATAGGACTTCATGTCTATCATCTAACAGCTATAACAACTTCCCTGAGTAACAATGATAACTAGCTAAACACATCTACATAACATAATGTCCCTGAAACATAGAAACATAGAATGTGTCGGCAGATAAGAACCATTTGGCCCATCTAGTCTGCCCAATATACTGAATACTATGAATAGCCGCTGGCCCTATCTTATATGAAGGATGGCCTTATGCCTATTCTATGCATGCTTAAACTCCTTAACTGCATTTGCAGCTACCACTTCTGCAGGAAGGCTATTCTATGCATCCACTACTCTCGCAGTAAAGTAATACTGCCGATATTACTTTTAAACCTTTGCCCCTCTAATTTAAAACTATGTCCTCTTATAGCAGTTTTTCTTCTTTTAAATATTCTCTCCTCTTTTACCGTGTTGATTCCCTTTATGTATTTAAAAGTTTCTATCATATCCCCTCTGTCTCGTCTTACTTCCAAGCTATACATGTTAAGGTCCTTTAATCCTTCCTGGTTAGTTTTATCCTGCAATCCATGTACTAGTTTAGTAGCTCTTCTCTGAACTCTCTCCAAAGTATCAATATCCTTCTGGAGATATGGTCTCCAGTACTGCGCACAATACTCCAAATGAGGTCTCACTAGTGCTCTGTAGAGCAACATGAGCACCTCCCTCTTTCTACTGGTAATGCCTCTCCCTATACACCCAAGCATTCTGCTAGCATTTCCTGCTGCTCTATGATACTGTCTGCCTACCTTTAAGTCTTCTGAAATAATGACCTCTAAATCCCTTTCCTCAGATACTGAGGTTAGGACTGTATCACTGATTGTATATTCTGCTCTTGGGTTTTTATGCCCCAGGTGCATTATCTTGCACTTATCAACATTAAATTTTAGTTGCCAGATTTTTTACCATTCCTCTAGTTTTAAATCCTTTTCCATTTGGTGTATCCCTCCATGAACATCAACCCTGTTACAAATCTTTGTGGCATCAGCAAAAAGACACACCTTACCATTGAGGCCTTCTGCAATTTCGCTGATAATGATATTAAACAATATGGGTCCCAGAACAGATCTCTGAAGTACCCCACTGGTAACAAGACCATGGTCTGAATATACTCCATTGACTACAACCCTCTGTTGTCTGTCCCTCAGCCACTGCCTAATCCATTCAACAATATGGGAGTCCAAGCCCAAAGACTGCAATTTATTCATGAGCCTTTTATGTGGGACAGTATCAAAAGCCTTACTAAAGTCTAGATAAGTGATGTCTAAGAAGAAGAAGATGAAACTCCTACAAAAGGAAAACCAACCCGCAGTAGTGTTCGTACAAATCTTTATTGAACAAATATGCACACATACAAAATGAATAATTAAACAGATAATTAAAACCCAGTAGGGAAATGCAGAGAAGTGTGGATGAAACCCCCCCAAGCCAGGGCACTGTGAAAAAGCTAGTGAGCGAAACGGACGTCGAGCCGTCCCTCCAGCCAGGTTGGTTATTTGCTATGTACTTATCATGCTAGTATCGCTTCTTGAGTGTATAAAAAAGATAAAGGACGGCTCACCTCTGGCTCAGGATGGCAAGGTGCACCAAACGGATAACGTACCCTAGTCACCAAAAAACAATTGTATAATGGAAGAATGGGCACTCTTATAACTGGTTCACAGAGTTAGTAAAGCGACACTAGTTTATTAATAGCAATTCATAAATATACAAATGGTCACCATACACAAATAATATTGTATATCCTAAGCAGAATTTTACCCTAAAAAATGCTATGATATAAAATACCGTAATATAAAATATCAAATAAAATGTCAAATATATCGGTCCACTGAAATAGCTAATAGATGAGAAGTAAAAGGGGGTAGGGACCTGATGATCCGGCCGAAAATTACCCAGACTGAATAGGAATTAGCGGACTGTCTGTCCTCTGTTAGTTATAGCAGTGACTAATACCGAGTAATTCTCCAAAGAGAAAATATATATAATTAATTAATTAATTTAGTAATTCAAAAATAAGTGTATAAATGTGAAAATCAAGTGTTGACAGAACAATAAATCGATAATATTATTGATAAAAACAATTGAATATAGTGAAAATACCTGTAAATAAATATATGACTCAATATATGATAGTGCTTAAATAATTAAAGTGTTAAATGCCTGTGTGAAAAAAAAAAAGTGTCTCTGGAGACTCGGCAGTAATAGTGGACAGTTGGTCTCACTGGTAGTTATATTCCTAAAACTCAATCTTTCTGTTAATAGCACAGATCTCGTAGGAATCGGTTTTATGTTGCAATGTTCAATCGACACAATTCCTAGGGGTGCACTATGTTTCACAAAATTGCAATCCAACAAAATAGCTAGTTGAGCGAACTTTGAATTCCAAAGCGATAATGCAGTGTGGATAGGTTGGTCGTGCAACGGTGCATATAAATACAGCAGCATTTGGTTTGTTACTCACGTACAGTCCTGCAAGTCCCACCGTGGCGTCCCACGTGGTGTAGATTCAGGATAGACTTTCCCTCTGGGCAGCGAGTTGAGAAGCTGCCTTACTGCTGGATAGAGATACTGTGCAAATAGGTCTTGCAATTTTGCAAATCCGGCTGTGAATGAGAGCGCTTGTTCTATCACGCTGCAAGTTCACATTAGGTTTCCTTAATTGGAATAGGTGTTCCACCTGTCTTAATCGACATAGGTGGTTCAGTCTCAGCCGTCGTTCGTTGCACTGTATCCAAAAAAGGCCGCGGTTTAATTTTCCTTGGGAAGCGCTTTCTTAGTCCAACAATTATGTCAAACTGTCAGACGCGTTTCGAAGGTTATCCTCCTTCTTCCTCAGTGGCTCTATTGGAACTGACTAACTTGCCGGCTATTTATTCATTTTCACATCCAAAGGGACTCTATGTTAAACCCGAGATGGATCTAAAGGATCTGGATTTCACAGATACCATTTTCATGTGTTGCGGTATTCATGCGATTCATCTGCGGTTTTCTATGCATACATGCGTTTTTTGTGTTATGTAGTCCATCAGAAGTATTAGACATGTCCAATTTTTGTTATAGCTGGTTGCATTTTACTCTTATGTAGATAATTAGATCAAATGTCATAATGTCTCACTTGATGTTAACCATTCTCCAGGGCATATTTCTACATATAACATAGAATATATAAAACATGCTATAATCTATGGATTAGAGTCCCTTGATATTTAATTCTAAATATTTGACATTCATTATCTGATTTATCTATCAGCAGATATATATGTATACAGTTCAGTTAGGTGGTAATACTGAATTCATTTGTGTGTTAAAATGTATTATTAAAATGTATTTTATTAGTAGATTAAACATAAATTAAAAATGAATTAAATGTTGGGGGGTATCGCTTCTTCAAGCTACCCAGGTTTGAATCACTTAGGCCTGTGGTATATTTTTGCATTTATTGATGAGACTGACATTGAGCACATGGATTGGTTCATCCCTTTCTGATATATCTTCTGGTGTACCACACAAGCAGCGGTAACGATATGCAATAATTATGCATTGATATACGCACTGGCTTGGGGGGGTTTCATCCACACTTCTCTGCATTTCCCTACTGGGTATTACGTATCTGTTTAATTATTCATTTCGTATGTGTGCATATTTGTTCAATAAAGATTTGTATGAACACTACCGCGGGTTGGTTTTGCTTTTGTAAGAGTTTCATGTTTTGTGGCGGTGCTGTAAACATAATTGCTGGTTTCAGCTTTTGTTGGTAAATTACTAATAAGCGATGTTTACTGCACCTCTACTACCTATTATTTTAGTCACCCAATCAAAAAAATCAATAAGATTAGTTTGGCATGATCTCCCTGAAGTAAACCCATGCTGTTTTTCATCATTCAATCCATGGGATTTTAGATGTTCCACAATCCTCTCCTTAAAGGGGCTGTCCACTTTCTGGCTACTGTTGACCAATGTGTTTGTGAGGCGATTATATGGCACTTACTAATGCAGTCCTTGTTGAAATTCTGCACCATTTTCAATATTTCAGAAGGCATGCTCCCTGGTTTACAAAGTCTTTTGATGGCCACTGATGGAGGGTCATGTGACCAGGATAATCATCTCCATTTGATGTCTCCTCCATTCAAAGCCACTGTACCTGCCGTCTCTACTTGTTCTTTTGGGAGTCTAGTGCAGGTACAGTGTGTTTGAATGGAGGAGACATCACATGGATGTGATTTCTCTGGTCACATGACCCTCCATCAGCAGCCATCTTATGGACAGGACCTCTGTGTGGACAGCACAAAAGACTTTGTAAACAAGGGGGCATAGCTTATAAAATATTTAGAAAAAAGAGCAGAATTTCAACAAGGACTATATTGGCAAGTGCCATATATACATCTCACGAACACGTTGATGAACAATTACCAGAAAGTGGGCAACCCCTTTAAGTATGGTTTCCATTAATTTCCCCACTATTGATGTCAGGCTTACTTGCCTATAGTTGCCTGATTCCTCCCTAGTACCTTTCTTGTGAATGGGCACAACATTTGCTAATTTCCAATCTTCTGGGACGACTCCTGTTACCAGTGATTGGTTAAATAAATCTGTTAATGGTTTTGCTAGTTCACAGCTGAGCTCCTTTAATAGCTTTGGGTGTATCCCATCAGGCCCCTGTGACTTATTTGTATTAATTTTAGACAGCTGACTTAGAACTTCTTCCTCTGTAAAGACACATGCATCAAAAGATTCATTAGTCTTCCTTCCTAACTGAGGTCCTTTTCCTTCATTTCCCTTTGTAAAATCTGAACAGAAGTATTCATTGAGGCAGTCAGCTAGTTCTTTATCTTCTTCCATATACCTTCCTTCTTTTGTTTTTAATTTGGTAATTTCGCCTTTTTTCACTGACTGAGCTAATTTCTCTTCTGCCTGTGCTTTAGAAGCTCTTATAACTTGTTTGGCCTCTTTCTGCCTAATCTTATCAATTTGCCTGTCATCCTAGTTTATTTTTTTTAATAATTACTAAATGCTATCTTTTTGTTTTTAATGATTTTGGCCACTTCTGCTGAAGTGGTCTCTTCCTTTTTTTTGCTTTTACTGACAAGCCTAATGCAATTTTCTGTTGCCTTCAATAGTGCCACTTTTAAGTAGTCCCATTTCTCCTGGACTCCATTGAAACTGTTCCAATCTGATAGGGACTCGTATACCACTAATCTAATTTTAGAAATGTAAGTTTTTTTTAAAATCTAAAACTTTTGTTTTTGTGTGGTGTGAATCAGTCACTGTACTTAAAGTAAACCACACTGACTGGTGATCACTAGATCCCAAGCTTTCCCCTATAGTAATATCAGATACCAAACTCCCATTTGTGAATACTAAATCTAAAATGGCCTCCTTCTGGGTTGGCTCCTCAACTACTTGCTGTAGAAATAATCCCAGTAGGGAATTTAGAATATCTGTACTTCTCGCAGAACGAGCTATTTTGGTTTTCCAGTTTACAGCAGGAAGATTAAAGTCTCCCATAATGATAACTTCCCCCTTCAATGTCATTTTAGCTATTTCCTCAACTAGTAGATAATCTAATTCTTTGACTTGGCTAGGTGGTCTATATATCACACCTAACCCAAACTGACTCTAAATTGGTCTCACTAACTTGTATTAAATTAGATTTTATGCTATCTTTCACATACAGAGCCACCCCTTCCCTCTTCATGCCTTCTCTGTCTTTCCTATATAGAGAGAACCCTGGTATTGTTATATCCCAGTCATTACTCCCATTGAACCATGTCTCAGTAACAGCCACTAAATCTATATTCTCAGATGCCATTATAGCCTCAAGTTCATTGATCTTATTCCCTAAACTGCGAACATTTGCAGACATGACTCTGAGCTTGTTATTTCTTAACCTTTGTGCTACTGGCATCTTCTGGCATTGTTCCGGGGGGATTATCACTCTTTTGCCCCCCTTTCCGAGTTTAAATGCTCCTTAGCAAATACTTTGAACTGTTCACTGAGGACATTCATTCCCTTGAGAGAAAGATGCAAACCATCTTTCTTCTACAGTTCTTTTCCATTCCAATGAGAGCTAACATGAGACATAAAGCCAAACCCTTGGTTCAGACACCATTCGCCAAGCCATACATTAAATTCCTTAATGTGCATCTTCCTGTCATGCTGAAGGTTATGCACAGGCAAAACTGCAGAGAAACAGTTGATGCAACCTCCCATATATCATTTCCAAGTGTGTGAAAAGCTTCCTTCACCTTTGAAACCTCATTGCAAGCCAGATCATTTGTCCCAAGATGGACAATAACATCCACTTCCCTTTCCTGCTTTGCTTGCCTAACAATATTAAGGATATGTCGTCTATCCCTGCTAGCGGTAGCACCAGGGAGACATAGTTTATTTACAAATGCCTTAAACAGAACCAAAAAATTAAGGGGTGTTAAAAACACAGTACACCACTTCACTGATAGGTATATTGCTTTGACAATTAGGCGGGGTGAAGAGATGTGCATTATCTTTCACCCTTACCACTGTAAGGGCAAAACACTACCGTACCACCGTCCGCTGTGACTCTGCCAGCTGAGAATGGTTGTGATAATAACCATATAGAGTGGTGGGAGAAATGAAAATATCAACCCACTATGCGAATGGCGCATAAAGCGTCTCAGTTGATCTCAGACTGGGATTAGTGGAAACTAACACTGCAACATGGACTCGGTGCACAGTAGCCATTTCTCCCACCACTCTATATGGTTGTTATCACAACCATTCTCATCTGGCAGAGTCACCGCGGACGGTGGTACGGTAGTGTTCGGCCCTGAGAGATAGTGCACATCTCTTCACCTTGCCTAATTGTCAAAGCAATATACCTATCAGTGAAGTGGTGTACTGTGTTTTTAACACCCCTTAATTTTTTGGTTCTAAGTTCAATTAAAGAGTGCACCTCGCACACACTTAGCATTTAGGTTTTACTTGTATTCAAATAAAAGTGAAGTATTACTTTATACCCGGGTCAAGACAGGTTCTATTGCCTAGATAGGCATTTGTAAATAAACTAGGAAAATTACATTACCCAGGTCAGGTCCTAATTATATTCACCAGGGAGACATCTCACAACACCATTTTCCTCAAACTTCACACCTCTTATGATGGAATCGCCAACCAACAGCTGCTTACTATCAGTCCTCACCTTCTCCTTTTTGTCTTCGGCTGCAGTCTTGCATACTTTAGGCATGGGAGATAATTGTTTCTCATCCACTGTGCTTAAGCCATCCTCCATGTTGCTCTTGCACTCTGAAAGTGCTGCAAATGAATTATGGAGAGCCACAGACTGTGGGACATGTCTTCTATCAACAACTCTCAGTCTACCAGAACCTGCAGTAACCCATCTTCCATTTCTAGGGGGCCACTGTGGCAGTGCCATTGCAATGTTCTCAGCCTTAGTTTGTTTAACAGTTAATTTACAAATCTCAGATTTCAAAAATGCAATTGCTGCATTACGGAGAGATGTCTACAGATCAGACAGCATCCAAACTCCAGAGAGTGGAACCTTAAATAAAAGCACAACAATTCCTACACAGAACCAGGTCTGACATTTTTTTTAGATTGTATCCACCTCCAAATTACCTTCTGAGTATCTCCTGAATATCTCGAATGCACTTACAAAAAGCAGCAAGCTATAATTAGGCAAGCTAATACTATGTGGCTATATATACACACACTCCCACCTCAGAAGGTCTCTCACCAGATAGATCTCTCACCAGATATGCGTTTACAAGGATGGTAGAGTTTAAGAAGGAGATATGCAGAGGACAGCTCTGTACTGTGTCCTGGAGACTTCCCTTTCCCAGGATGCTTTGCACCCCCACAATGCTTTGCACCACTCACAATGCGTGGAGTAGCATGAGGAGCTGGAGAACAATTACAAAGACCACACAGATGACCCAACAGACAGAGTGCCTTGGGCAAATGGCCAGATGCATGTTGTCATGTTTGTGAAGTGACAGCTGCATTGTCATGATTCGGCAGAGGGATGACTACTGGCTATCCACATTGTTAGACCCTCGCTACAGGTCAAAAAGGGGGCATTTTTTAGACCTTCTGAGAGGGCTGAAAAAATTGACTACTATAAAGACATGCTGTGTAGTTAGTTGGTTGCTGCCTACGAATGTCATCACCCGTCCTCAGGAAGGTTTGACTGGGTGGACCCTCTGCACTCACACTCTACTGCTATGACTGGTGGGAGGAGGAGGCAAGAGCAGCACTAGCTCCATATGCAGCAACTTCATTCTGGAGTGTATGATGAGCAGTTTTCTTCAACAGCCTACTCAAGAAACCACCCAGCAGCAGGACATGCAGCAGAACCTCCGCCAGTATGTGGTGGCATACTTGGACTGCACCCTGTCAACCATGATCCAAGATCTACTGAACTACTGGTCATGCAATGTTGACATCACCATTTATTTTCCTGTTCTTATGATCTGTCAGAAGTACAGGGGAAAAAAGGATCCTGTATTTTGAGCAGCCATAAGGACTCTTTCACACAGTCAGTATTTGGCTAGTATTTTATCAGTAGTTGTAAGCCAAAAGCAGGAGTGGGTTCAAGATAAGATGCAAATATTTCCATTACATTTTATTTCTGTTTTGGACCCACTCGTGTTTTTGGCTTACAACTACTGATCAAATACTGATGCAAACTACTGACCAAATACTGACCATGTGAAAGAGGCCATTAAAGTCCTACACATGCAGGACTTTTTTCCTTGTTAAAAAAAACCCTGATTTCAGACAATAATGGCCAAAACTGATGCAAATTCAGTGTAAGGCCTCTTTCACACGGTCAGTATTTTGCATCAGTATTTGCAAGCCAAAACTCCATGGTGGAAACCCACCAGATCTCATGCCTGTCAATGGGATCCTTCAGGTGTTGTTGTGATGTGCTAGATGTGATTTGCACTACTGTGATTTTTGTTGTTGTGCTCCTATGACAGAGCAGTAGCACGAAGTTACTAGTGCAGATGTGAACAAACCCTAATGCACACCACAGATGCAGCAGAACATCATTATGATGACAAGAGAACTTAGCACAGATGTGTTTTGAATAAAATATATTGGTTGAGTCTCAGATTTTATTATACTACAAACCGGATTCCAAAAAAGTTGGGACACTAAACAAATAGTGAATAAAAACTGAATGCAATGATGTGGAGATGACAAATGTCAATATTTTATTTGTAATAGAACGTAGATGACAGATCAAACGTTTAATCCGAGTAAATGTATCATTTTAAAGGAAAAATACGTTGATTCAAATTTTCACGGTGTCAACAAATCCCCAAAAAGTTGGGACAAGTAGCAATAAGAGGCTGGAAAAAGTAAATTTTAGCATAACGAAGAGCTGGAAGACCAATTAACACTAATTAGGTCAATTGGCAACATGATTGGGTATAAAAAGAGCTTCTCAGAGTGGCAGTGTCTCTCAGAAGCCAAGATGGGTAGAGGATCACCAATTCCCACACTGTTGCACAGAAAGATAGTGGAGCAATATCAGAAAGGTGTTACCCAGCGAAAAATTGCAAAGACTTTGCATCTATCATCATCAACTGTGCATATCATCATCCAAAGATTCAGAGAATCTGGAACAATCTCTGTGTGTAAGGGTCAAGGCCGTAAAACCATACTGGATGTCCGTGATCTCCGGGCCCTTAAACGACACTGCACCACAAACAGGAATGCTACTGTAAAGGAAATCACAGAATGGGCTCAGGGATACTTCCAGAAACCATTGTCAGTGAACACAATCCACCGTGCCATCCGCCGTTGCCAGCTGAAACTCTACAGTGCAAAGAAGAAGCCATTTCTAAGCAAGATCCACAAGCTCAGGCGTTTTCACTGGGCCAGGGATCATTTAAAATGGAGTGTGGCAAAATGGAAGACTGTTCTGTGGTCAGACGAGTCACGATTCGAAGTTCTTTTTGGAAATCTGGGACGCCATGTCATCCGGACCAAAGAGGACAAGGACAACCCAAGTTGTTATCAACGCTCAGTTCAGAAGCCTGCATCTCTGATGGTATGGGGTTGCATGAGTGCGTGTGGCATGGGCAGCTTGCATGTCTGGAAAGGCACCATCAATGCAGAAAAATATATTCAGGTTCTAGAACAAGATATGCTCCCATCCAGACGTCATCTCTTTCAGGGAAGACCCTGCATTTTTCAACAAGATAATGCCAGACCACATTCTGCATCAATCACAACATCATGGCTGCGTAGGAGAAGGATCCGGGTACTGAAATGGCCAGTCTGCAGTCCAGATCTTTCACCTATAGAGAACATTTGGCGCATCATAAAGAGGAAGGTGCAACAAAGAAGGCCCAAGACGATTGAACAGTTAGAGGCCTGTATTAGACAAGAATGGGAGAGCATTCCTATTTCTAAACTTGAGAAACTGGTCTACTCGGTCCCCAGACGTCTGTTGAGTGTTGTAAGAAGAAGGGGAGATGCCACACAGGGGTGAAAATGGCCTTGTCCCAACTTTTTGGGGATTTGTTGACACCATGAAATTCTGATTCAACATATTTTTCCCTTAAAATGGTACATTTTCTCAGTTTAAACTTTTGTTCCGTGATTTATGTTCTATTCTGAAAAAAATATTAGAAGTTGGCACCTCCACATCATTGCATTCAGTTTTTATTCACAATTTGTATAGTGTCCCAACTTTTTTGGAATCCGGTTTGTAGAATGAGGGCAACCTTGATTAGGTGGTACATATAGCTGTATGGGCTCTACCTCCCATTGGTTGAAGGATTGCACACAGAGGTAACAATAAGCAGCACACTATATGTGCAGGGTCTGCACTCTCGATTGTAGATGCCCAATGGCATAGATAGGTTTAGAGTAGGACCTGCCAGACTGAGACTACCTTGGCGTAGGTAAGCGGACACAGTTGTGTTTTGATCAAAATATGTTGGCTGAGAGTCTCAGATTTTATTATACTAGAATGAGGGCATAGTCCACTTATATTGTTTGCATTCCTGTTTTAGTGCATTATTTTCAGTGATTCAGTCAAAATTGTAGCCATGTAGTTTTTTTTCTGTCATTTTGTTTAGTCTATACTATACACTTGAAGGACTGGTACCTTTAAGTATGAATGTGCTTCTATTTTATCTTGGAAGTAGCATTTTTGTGCACTGTTGTCCAACCTATCCTACAGGTGACCTTGATTAGGTGGTACAAATAGCTGTATGGGCTCTTCCTCCCATTGGTTGCAGGATTGCACACAGAGGTAACTAGGAGAAGCACACTGTATGTGCAGGCTCTACTCTCCTGATCGTAGATGCCCAATGGCATAGGTGGGTTAAGAGTAGAACTTGCCTGACGGAGACCACCTTGACGCAGGTAAGCGGGCACAGATGTGTTTTGATCAAAATATATTGGCTGAGAGTCTCAGATTTTATTATACTAGAATGAGATCATAGTCCATATATATTGTTTGCATCCATGTTCAAAAGTGTAGCCATGTATTTTATATATTTTTTTCATTCTGTGATTTTGATGTACTCTGCATGATATGTCCAGAAAGGGTTGTCACTCTTATTATTAACTTTGAAACTGTCTCTTTTTATTTTATTTTTATTTTAGAAAAGAAAAATGTTCAATTGGACACAGCCTGCATCAAAATTACACACGGAACGTGAGACTGCAAAATTTAAGAAACTTTGGGAACAAAATGCACAATTGGGCAGTCTGCAGCAAAAGTATATGCTGACCGTGACACTACATCTTTTTTTGGAGAAAAAATTTACCATTGGGCACAGTCTTTAGCAAAAGAATTAGGCGTCACAGTTACGCTTTAAAATTGAACAAAATTTGCAACAACTTTTTCAGAAAAATTGTGCAATTGGGCACAGCCTGCAGAAAAAATATGTGCTAACAGTGCAAGTTTTGCAACAGCTTTTTGGGGAAAAATACACAAATGGGCACAGTCTTCAGCAAAAATATACGTAGTGAGATTGGAAAATACATGTATAGTACGCTTATTTATAATTGAAGAAACTAGAGTTAAGTGTATTTCATATTTTGACTTTCATTCACGCTTCTTTTACTGGTAAAAGGTGAATTGCATTATGGATTCTGTTACCACAGACTATAACACAATTCTATGACGGAATGCTTAACGAAATGGCTTTAGAGGCATTCCATTATTCATTCCATCATAATAGAAGTTTATGGGCTGCAAAACGGATCCGTTCCGTTTCCGTTATGCAGGGGAGTCCTCTCCTACATAACGGAAACGGGACGGATCCGTTTAACAGCCCATAGACTTGTATTATGATGGAATGAAAAACAGAATGCCTCTAAAGGCATTCCGTTATGCATTCCGTCATAGAATTGCAATATGGTCCGTGGTAACGGAATCCATAACGCAATTCACCTTTTACCAGTAAACGAATAGTGAACAAATTTGATAACCTGAAATTCTCTCATCTCTAGAAGAAACTTTCAGTTTCAAATTGCAATTAGACACACTCTAGGGCAAACATATACAGTGCCTGGAAAAAGTATTCATACTCCTTGAACTTTTCTACATTTGCTCACTTTACACCCACAAACTTAGGGTTCATGCACGCATTTTTCTTCCATTTCCATTCCATAAATAATGTACATAGTGCTGTGATGTCACCACAACAATACTTAGTGCACCAATCACTAATAAGTAGTCAGACCTGTTAAAATGTGAAGTTTCACGTATTGCGCCAACATATTCGCATCATTAGTGCCGATTTCGCAATCGTGAATATATTGGAGCACTCTATCTGCATATAAAGCTATTGTAATGTTCTGCCGTGCCAACCATTTTCTCCAGTCTCAGGAAACTTCTAGCAGCTAGAAAAATGTAGCTATAGTGACACATGCCTGTATTTCACACGCATTATGTGAATATTACATTGCCGATTTTTTGCAACCAAGAAAATAATCTACAATTCGTGAATATATGATAAATAGTCTACCAAATATTCGTGAAATATCGCGAATTCAAATATTGCCCCTGCCGCTCATCACTAATGAACACACTAATGCTGACAGGTCTGACTGTGGATCTAGATCTTGAAGGGGTAATCCGAAACGATTAAATGTCCCCCATATGCCCGGGCCCCTCACAATGGATATACTTACCTGGCTCCCTGCTCCCTGCGCCGCTCCTGGTCCCCACACTGCCGCTGCTGCTTCTCCCTGTGTGCGGATGAAAAGATCCAGTGTCGGGGGTAGCAGCAAATGCCAGGCCTGGATGAGCCTCCCTAGCATCTGGCTCTCCCTCCATCCCGACACCAGATGTTTTCATCCACGCACGGGGAGAAGCAGCGGCGGCAAATGCGGGGACCAGGAGAGGCGCAGGGAGTGGGGAGCCAGGGAAGTATATTCATTGTTAGAGTCCTGGGTATATGGGGGTCATTTAATAATCTTGGATAACCCCTTTAACTGGTTTATTTAGGGTGTGGTTCCTTATGACCTAGAGGGAGCGGAGAGGATTTAAGAAAATTAAATGTATACCAAATTGCACCGAAAGCCCTTGAAGAAGCTATGAGGCAAAACCGGGCAGGCATCCTTTTATATTTTATTGAAGGCCTATTTTAATCTTTTTATTTTGTAAGCAGAAAATAAAAGCAGCAGTTTTTGTACACCTTGTGAATCTACCTATGGTGTCAATTTTTTCCCCCTCTCTCCCAGGTTGCATTATATTTATTCTTGAAACTCGATGCATACATTCTGCACTGTCTCTCACCAGTTCTAGTATCTCTCTCTTGCCACTTATATTGCAGGTAAGCTGGTCTTTTTGATTCCAACCTGGCTTCTATCCTGGATGCTGGAGATAAGACATGTAAGTCAGCTACCTCTGTTCCAGGCTCTCCCTCTTCACTGTCATGCTCAGCTGCTCTGTAATAATTTCTATGTCCTGAGGTGGTGAATTCCTTTGGTTAATGCCTCTCATATCCACTTGCTAGTTGACTATCATGCAGGAATATTGCTGGCTCTGCCTTCGGCAGCATCTTCCCAGCTACTGTTTAAGCACCCTGCCTCTCTGTCTCACTAGAAGCCATGAGGTCTGCAGGACAATGCTATTTATCATCTCAGGCACATGCTCTTCAGTGTAAATATCCAGAGGTGACCCCTCCACTGATCTCTGTCTTAGCTCAGGTGTTGATGGCATCTCTGACAGTTAACTCCTTCCTGACACAGTTCACAGAGGAGTTTCTGAAGCAAATATGGGGTATTTCTCACTATTAAAAGTATTGGGTTTAACACATATACAGGGCAGCACATCAATCTTATGACCTGGGAATATGACTCCCAGCAGTGACTTGTCATAGACTACCTGCCATGTCAGTATATAGCAATATACATCTCTTCACCATGGCAAGGAATACACATCAGTACATCAGGGCCGATGGGGGTTTGCAGGTTAGCTTGTCTTTCAAGGTTTTTTTAATACATAACTGTCATTTATGGTTGAATGTTATGATGATCATGATTTATTATTGCCAAACTTGGATACATATGCATACCCTTAATTTCCATGGTGGTCTGTTTTCACTATGTACAACGTGTGTGTTATTATTTATTGATTATTAAATTAAATTAAATTAAATGGGCCTGCAGTTCCACAGTGTAAAGTATGTCAGTCATTACAGATGTAATGCTTCTCACCCTGCCCACAACTGTAGCCTTGTGTCAGCCAATACATGTTCTGTCCACATATAGTATGGAAGGCTCTGCACAGATACTCCGATAGCTTTAATACAGTGCTAGATATATTAGATACAGCAGTGATCTGACAAGATGACATTACTGCAGTACTGAATGCTCTCTATATAGCATTCCACACTGGCAGATTATGCATGGGGTGACCCATTGTGGCTGCGAATATTATGGAGAGAATGCTCAGTAACCAAATGGGCCTCTGCCTTTGTCCAGATGAAGGCAGAGAGCAAAATGCACATGGGGCGGATGCAGGTTATTTGTACACAACTGATATGGATTGGTATTGGAGTGACTATTTTTCCCATTGTTTTGCATGGTTATTGCACTGCACTAGGCACTTAACTACATATGTACTAGCTAGGGACTGCCCTGATTCATTTATGCATAATGTCTGTGTGTTTGTACAGAATTATTTTGTGGACCTTAAAGGGAACCTGTCATCAACGTTATGGTGACCTCACTGAGGGCAGCATAATGTAGTGTCAGAAATGCTGATTTCAGAGGTGTGTCATACATCAGCTAAAAGTAAGTGGTTGCCGAGAACCAGCACTATAATCATTACAGCCCAGGCATTGAAAAGAGTCACGGCTACCTGAGAAGAGTCCTGGTTATTCCTAATCTCCTGCTCTTCTCACCCATCTGCTGATGATTGGCAGTTGTCTCCTAGAGATAAAGAGAGAAAACTAGGTAGAATTCTGTCAGTCATCAGCAGGTGGGCAGGAGAGCAGGAATTCATGAAAAACCAGGACTCTTCTCAGGTGGCCAGGACTCTATTCCAGGCCCAGACTACAATGATTGTGATGTTGGTTCTCGGCAGCCATTTACTTTTACCTTTTAAATGACAGACCGCTGAAATCCACTTATCTGTCACTACTTTATGCTGCCTTTAGTATGGGCGGCATAAAGTTGATGACAGGTTCCCTTTAAAGTTCACTACGTCACTACGTCAATCATTTTTCATCAATTTTTGATGTGATGGAATGTCAATAAAGGGACTGGGACTCATTTATTAAGACCAGCGTTTTAGGCACCAGTCTTACAAACCCCTGCGCTGGCGGTGGATCCGCCAAAGTTATGTAGAGGCGTCCTCTACATAACTTTACTGTACCCACCGCCAGTCTAAATCTGCCCTTTAACTTTCTTACAGTAGCTCATTAGTAGTAACTTCCTTACATTTACTCATACTTAGCTGGAGAAGCCATGCATTGCCAACACTATAACCTACCACAGAGGCGGAAGAGAATGCTTGATGGATTAATTAAGTACAAACGGCCAGTATTACAAATACATACATATTAATTGAATAGAGTGCCTTTCCTCTTCAAAATCTGAGAATCTGTTATTAGTTGCCAGCCATGCCAAAGTTTAGCAGTGTTAGGATAATGTCATACACAATGTATACAGAATCCTGCATTAGTCTCAGATACATTTCAGATTAGCGTCGGAGGTCAGATGGTATGGTCTGTACTGTGTCACATAGGGGAAATGCATTGGAATAGTTTATTATTCTACTGCTGAATTAGGTGAGGTCATAAAGGATGACATGCGACAAATGGCTAGACACACCATTATGCATGCAAGTTCAATGCTTTCTTCTGTGCATTAAATATATCAGTAATATTCATTTAATTGTGCATTTCCTCTGGCTGTAATCGAATGTGTTATCATACAAGTCAAACTGGAAGGTCAGATAAAGTGCTCTGTTCAGCTCTTTTCAATTATGTTTTGTCAACTGTAAAGTGGTTCTGGTATACACGCTTCATCAAAAACACAGTCACATTAGAAACGAAAAGGAAGGAAGGGATCCCTTCATAGAACACATTCATTCTTAAAAGGCAAAAGTTCAGCCAAGAATAGTTTTATACAGCATAAAAAAACATACCTTACCTCTGACCACAATGGTGGTCTTAATTCCATATGTTTTGCCTTTTTTCGGATCATAGTTCAATTCCTTCATGTGGAACTTAATTCAGATGGTTGTAATAAGGCCAAAAACAGAAAGGTAGAAAACCTTTGTCAAAGGTTTTGTTTCAGGAACGTTTCTCTTTAACGCGATAGGAATCTGATCCCATTCCTTATACTAAATATGCCTCCTTCATAAAAATGCTTCTTTATGGCCATCTGAGTGCAGACTGAGTGTTACACTAAGGGCACAGCCACATATTCATTTATCCTGATTAGAAATGAGCGAATTTCTCAAAAATTCTATTCGGCCGGTTCGCCGAATTTTTCGAAAGATTTGCGTTAAAAAACTGCTATTTCCTGGCTGCAGAGAGCCTGTATAGTGGTGTAGAACAGTGTGCCTTGCAGTAGCATGCATAGAAAGGTATGTGAATCAATACTGTGAGTCAGTATGACATGCACATGACAGGCATCGCTCTTAGAATCACTGCACACTTCACTTATATTGGCAGTTACGGGGCTAAAACCTGACCAAATAACTCAAGTGTGAAGTCGGCCTTACAGGTCGAGGTTAGCGCCAGGTATAAAGAACCGTGCAGAGAGGCCCAAGATCCTACTGTAGCGTGAAAGAGCGCACTTCTTTTATACTGTCGTCAGCTGATTCCACATAAATGTCTACAGAACCTGTTCTATTAAACACTTATACAAGTAGAGCCCACTGACAGAGAGGAGAGGGTATCAGCAGTAAGTTTGTGTTGACATCACTGATTATTTTGCCCTTCTTCTTATCCACACCACTACATTCCGGGCAGGTAGGCTGCTGCAAAGCAGATGGTCTACCCCGGGCACGTTTGGCTCCCAACCTCCCACTGCTGCCACCCTGCTGACTCCCGACCACGCTACCGACTTGCTGGCTCAAGCGGCCCCCTCTTCTACCAATGATGATGATGAAGCCCCTTCGTCACCCGGCTCCCAATTGCGATCAACTACATCATCATCGAGTACTGTCTGCACGTCACTGATGTCCTCCTCAACGGTCTCTGAGCCAGAAGCCTGACCGCTCGCAACACCAGCTCCCATGCCACTCACCTCACCACTACTTGCCCGCCTACCTCGCTATATGACACCGGGAGCTCAGGCCTCTCGAAGTGATCCCTGTTGCCCTGCCCTCTTACTCTGCTGCAACCTGTGCCTGCGCCAGAAACATTTAGGCCTCTGCCCCTCCCCTGTGCAGGGACTGTCACTTCTCTGTCTGACATACTGTTAGATCAAATAAATAAATCTAAAGGAAATTAATACACCCCAAAAAAGGCTGTCATTTTCTCACTTCACCACACAACAGCTAATAAGCCCCCTTTTTTCCACTAATACACGCCAAAAAAGGATTTAGAACATATATATCTGCACCGCTGAACGGCAAAAACTTTTTGTTTTCCACTAATACATGCCAAAAAAGGCTGCAATTTTCTCACTTCACCACACAACGGCAAATGAGCCCTTTTTCTTTGCACTAATACACGCCAAAAAAGGCTTTAGAACATATAACTGCACCGCTGAACGGCTAATAAGCCCTTTATTTCCACTAATGCACCCCAAAAAAGGCTTTAGAACATATAACTGCACCGCTGAACAGCAAATTATACTTTTTATTTCCAATAATACACGCCAAAAAAGGCTGCAATTTTGTCACTTCTCCACACAACAGCTAATAAGCCCTTTTATTCCAGTAATACACCCCAAAAAGGCTTTAGAGGATATAACTGCACCACTGAACGGCAAATAAGCCCTTATTTTTTCTACTTATACACGCCAAAAAACGCTTTAGAACATATAACTGCACTGCTGAACGGCAAATATATTTTTATTTTGCCACTAATACATGACAAAAAAAACGCTTTTTGAACTTATAACTGCACCGCTGAACGGCAAATAAGCCCTCATTTTTTTTCTACTAATACACCCCAAAAAAGGCTTTAGAACATATAACTGCACCGCTGAATGGCAAATAAACATTTATTTTGCCACTAATACACAGACAGCAAAAGGGCTTTGGAACATATAACTGCACTTCTGAACAGCAAATATATTTTACTTTTGCACTAATACACGATAAAAAGGGCTTTAGAATATATAACTGCACCACTGAACAGCAAATATATTTTACTTTTGCACTAATACACAACAAAAAGGGCTTTAGAATATATAACTGCACAGCTGAACAGCAAATATATTTTACTTTTGCCACTAATACACAAATAAAAAGGGTTTTAGTACATATAACTGCACTGCTGAATTGAAAACAGGCCCTTATTTTTTCCACTTATACACACCACAGTAGGCTTTAGAACATATAACCACAACGTTGAACGGGAAATATATATTTATTTTGCCACTAATACACAACAAAAAGGGCTTTAGAACATATAACTGCACCGCTGAACAGCAAATATATATATTTTTTCCACTTATACACGCCATAGAAGGCTTCAGAACATATAACTGCACCGCTGAACGGAAAATATATATTACTTTTGCCACTAATACATGACAAAAAGGGCTTTAGAACATATAACTGCACCGCTGAACGGCAAATATATTTTACTTTTGCCACTAATACACGGCACAAAGGGCTTTAGAACATATAACTGCACCGCTAAACGGCAAATATATTTTTATTTTGCCACTAATACACGACAAAAAAGGGCTTTAGAACATATAACTGCACCACTGAACAGCAAATATATTTTTTATCTTGCTACTAATACATATACATAGCAAAAAGGGCTTTAGAACATATAACTGCACTGCTGACAGGCAAATACTGTATATTTTACTTTTGCCACTAATGTACAACAAAAAGGGCTTTAGAACATATAACTGCACCGCTGAACGGCAAATACATTTTTCTTTTGCCGCTAATACACGACAAAAAGAGCTGTAATTTTTGCACTTCACCACACAACAGCTAATAAGCAATTTTTTTCCTGCTAATGCAAGCCATAAATGTTTTAGAACATACACTCACCTAAAGTATTATTAGGAACACCATACTAATACGGTGTTGGACCCCCGTTTGCCTTCAGAACTGCACAGGTAGCCCGTGGCATTTAAACGATGGCCAATTGGCACTAAGGGGCCTAAAGTGTGCCCAGAAAACATCCCCCACACCATTACACCACCACCACCAGCCTGCACAGTGGTAACAAGGCATGATGGATACATGTTCTCATTCTGTTTAAGCCAAATTCAGACTCTACCATTTGAATGTCTCAACAGAAATCGAGACTCATCAGACCAGGCAAAATTTTTCCAGTCTTCAACGTCCAATTTTGGTGAGCTTGTGCAAATTATAGCCTCTTTTTCCTATTTGTAGTGGAGATGAGTGGTACCCGGTGGGGTCTTCTGCTGTTGTAGCCCATCCGCCTCAAGGTTGTGCGTGTTGTGGCTTCACAAATGCTTTGCTGCATACCTCGGTTGTAACGAGCGGTTATTTCAGTCAACGTTGCTTTTCTATCAGCATATCGGCATTTTCGCCCACAGGACTGCCGCATACTGGATATTTTTCCCTTTTCACACCATTCTTTGTAAACCCTAGAAATGGCTGTGCGTGAAAATCCCAGTACATGAGCAGATTGTGAAATACTCAGACCGATCCGTCTGGCACCAACAACCATGCCACGCTCAAAATTGCTTAAATCACCTTTCTTTCCCATTCTGACATTCAGTTTGGAGTTCAGGAGATTGTCTTGACCAGGACCACAACCCTACATGCATTGAAGCAACTGCCATGTGATTGGTTGACTAGATAATCGCATTAATGAGAAATACAACAGGTGTTCCTAATAATTCTTTAGGTGAGTGTATAACTGCACCGCATAAAGGCAAATAAGACATATAAATATTTCCTTGTAATAAACCCTATTAATGGCTGTATCAAACAGCACTTGCACCCCAATAACAAGAACGGTTTGCTGCAATTAGAGCTGTATAATGGCAATTTGGATCCGCAGTCAGTGCAGCAAGGTGTAATAGGATTGTTCCTTTCCCTACACCTTGAATAATCTTTCTCTGCACTTGTAAATAGTTTTTTTTTTTTTAGCACAATTGAGTTTTTCTAGCACTGTCCCTAGCGCCTGCTGACTTCTCTCCCTGCACTAAGTACACTGGTAAATGGCAGAATCCAAGATGGCTGAGGCTATTTATATGGCTGTGACATCACAGGGCTGGTTGGCTGCTCATTGGTTGCATGCATGGCATTATGGGTGATACCACCTTCCCAGAGTTCCTTGCTCCATGTCCTCACACGTGCACCATTTTAGGCAAAAAAAAAGTGATTCGTTACCACGAAGCGTGAGGAAATTCAGATTCGGTGCGAATCGAATAAAACCTGACATTCAGATCGAATTCCAATTTGTCAGCTTCGAATCGCTCATCTCTAATCACTATCTGTTCACATAAAATCCCAATAAAATACATTTAAATTTGTGAGTGTAACGTGAAAAAATTTGGAAAAGGTCAAGGAGTGTGAATACTTTTTCAAGGCACCATACTATACATAGCACTATACTATATACTATATACACACAGTTATACTATACATTGCACTACATATCCAAAGTCATATACTATACATTGCAAATCATATACACAGGTATCTAATATATATTGCTATACAGGTATAAACAATACATGGCAAACACACACACACTAATCACCCTGGAAAACGTTTTTAAGTGTGTTTCTAGATATTTTTAGAGCCAAGATCAATTTGTATTTCCGGAAAAAGAAAAAGAAAAAAAAATATGGAGCAGCATTGCCTCCAAGAACCTTGCAGATCATGTTAAGAAAATATTTGAAATAATGAACCGAAATAAACTGCTCTATCCTCAGAGCTATCACACTAGGATTAGTCAAGAAGTGGTTTACCTGCTTTTCTTCTTGGATATAATAATCCCTTAATGATCAAATAAAGTACGTGCAAAACAGGCTTTTTTGAGTAGCTAGACATATGCCTGGGCAATTATCTGCTCTTATCCTTACTTATGTGTGCGCCTCTATCTACATCCTATTCTAACATGTAAATCTCAGATAAAACATGCCCTCAGGGTGACAGGGTCAAGTCTCTTGGATCCATTTGAGTAGCTGTGATTACTTTGTCCCTGGGTGACTCTGAGCAGTTTGAAGGACACAAGGTGTCCCAAGATGTGCAGCCAATCTATACCAAAGTACTCCTATACTACTGTGCAAACAAGTACTACCACCGAGTAAGGGTACCTTCACAGTAGCGTTAAAGTTTTCTGGTATTGAGATCCGTCATAGGGTCTCAATACCGGAAAAAGAAAAACTTCAATTTTGTCCCCATTCATCGTCAATGGGGGCAAAACTGAACTGAACAGAACGGAATGCTCCAAAATGCACGTTTAGTTGCGTTCCCAGACCGGAGAGCAAACCGCAACATGTTTTATTTTGCTTTCTGTCCTGGGGATGCGGAGCAAAACTGATCCGTCATGACCCCAATGCAAGTCAATGGGGACGGATCCATTTTCTCTGGCACAATCTGCCACAATAGAAAACAGTTCCGTCCCCCATTGACTTTCAATGGAGTACATGACGAATCCGTTTTGGCAATGTTAAAAATATGTAACAATAGAAAAATGAGCGAGCACTCATACACTTGGCAACCAAATTGACATATGCAGAAAATATTTATTATTAAATCCCCATAAAATTCAAGTAATAAAAATAATAAAAACAGTGTATTATAGCAATGACATACAAAAACTACAATCACATAAACTATAGTAGATATAATAGTATAATCGATATTGTATTGAATGATAAACTATATGATAATAAAATGTTTGATACTAATCTATAGTCGATAAATTCACTGATATAAATCACACACCAAAAACTTCAAGTATTGTCCAGGTCATATATATGCTGTTATTGTGAAGGGGGAGGTAAATTTCTCTGTGAATCTATCTCAGATGGGGTAATGAGTGTCACTTTAAATATTGTAGGTGTATTTCCCCTGGGAACGCAATGTATTCATAAAATGTCCACAGGAATCCTGATAATGTTGGAATAAAAAGTATTTCCTTTTAAAGTCGAGGTAAACTTTAAATCGGTATTTGGCTTACCGTCTGGTGTCTGCTGTCTCCCTGTTGCTTGAGTGGAGCTTTAAGGCTAGGTCTACACGACGACATTTGTTGCGTTATGATTTTCTGAATCATAACCTTTAAAACCTTTAAAATATGGGGGCTGGGCCTTGAGAATAATTTCCTATGGTGGGTCCAAGGAACAGTATTCTGACACTGTATGCAAAATAGTGTTTTCTTAATAGAGCTCCCATATGTGATATGAAACAGAGCAGATTAAAATAATTTCAAGGTAGATCCAAAAAATACTGAAGATCACAAAGATAATGTTGGTGGGTGCCTACAGACTCTACTGGCAACATGTTGTGGGCATGGCAGTACCCCTTAATTCTAGCAAATGATGGGGTCACAACTCATAGACCAGGGGTGTATCTACCACTGTAGCAGCCTTAGTGACTGCTATAGGGCCCAGCCCACCAGGCCTCAGGCCTGGACACGGCACTATTGATTATTTACATACAGGCCCCACCACCCCTGGCAACAGGTAGCCTGGGTCCGGCATACGGTACAGTCTGTCTCCTCTGTCCAGCTCTGCACTACTGTAGTACAGTGCTGGACAGAGGAGTCATAGTTCTAGTAAGCATCATGGCCAGGGACTCAGAAGGACTTTAAGTTCCCTGGCACTGGTAAAAAATGTCATGCCAAGCCTGGACTGGCAATCTTCTAGATCGGAAAAATTCCTGACCGCTTGACATGCCTGCACAAGACATTGAAGTTTAGTGCCAAGCTCACTGCTGGCTCCCCTCTCTCTGTGCCCCTGTAATCATTGTGCGAGGGTCCAACTCATCCACTCTAGTGTGCCCTCCCTCCTAATGAGACAAAGCTTCCCTGTCCTCACCAGCAAAGCTGGAAGCTGGAACGGAGGCCCCTCCCACCAGCAATGACCATTCTACAGAGCTTCAGGTAGAGTACATCAATATGCTGCCTTCCCCTCACCGTCCTGCAGAAGCTTCTTGTAGACTGTAACATGCTCAGTGTCGAGACCAATAGTGTTGAGCGGCAGGGGCAATATTAGATTTTGCGATATTTCGGGAATATATGGTAGAATATTCATCATATATTCGTGAATTCGCTATCTTTGCTTCCATTTTTTTTTCTCATTACTAAAATTGCAATGTACAATTCACTTAATGCACATGCGCAAAAAGGGGCGTGGCCTAGCAACTGTTTTCGAACTACCCATAGTTTGAGGCGATTGGAAAAGATGGTCGGAAGCAATTTTCGAAGAATTGATCACTGTAAGTAATTTCACATTACACCAGTGTATTTGATTACATTTCACATGCATGTAAGACCAATCGCTTTATATGCAGATAAAGTGTTATTAAATATTTGTGATTGCGAAAATTGCCACTTATGATCTGATTTTTTTTTCGCAATACATATAACTTCACTTTTTATCAGGTCTAAGTAGATATTACTGATTGGTGCACTAAGTATTGTTGTGACATCATAGCACTATGTCAGTAGCATGTACGTATGGACAGCAAAGAAATATTTCTCACATGCACATTGCAATTCCATTTTTCTGCCACACACTAAATACCCCACACACATACACACACACAAACACAGTCTATAATAAAAGTTTGTGTCCTGTTGCTCAGGACTCAGGAGAAGCTTTCTTTGCCTGTCGGCCAGTATTTGCTGGTTCATTTAGAGTTACCCAGGGTGCACCACGGGGAGGCGAACCAACTTTACACCCCATACCGTACCGTCATTTCACTAGACAGGTACATCTCTGCTCTGCTGGCCAATACACGATTGCTTAGACCCCACATACATACAATCGCAATACGATCCCATCTTATAACATTAACATAAAATCAAATATTTCCCCTTCAAAGACAAAATACTTTTTGATGTTTTGCTGAGGACATTATTTACAGTACTTGCATAAAAAAAAAAGGGGATTTTATGCTTGCATCTTTATCCTGCAGCCCATGTTGGAGTGGGGCTATGACCGGACCCGGGTCCACGCAGAGAAGCAGGCCATTGTGAGGGTGATATGTTCAGAGCTCAAGAGGAAGTTTAAGGGCAATCACCATAGGATGGCCATTTCCAAAAAATGGTCCGATTTGAAGAGGAGGAATTCAGAGCGGATCAGAGAGATCTGTGATAGAAAAGGCCAAGGTACAATGCTTACATTACTTTTGTATCTCTCACCAACACTCTGTAATGTATATATACAGTTATGAAAATAAGTATTTCATCCCTTTACAAATGATTACTTATTAACTGGTGTGACATGTAGCAAATCAGCCGGTTACATCATACATCTCTACCTTGCCATGAGTATAAATATATTTATACACACAGCGAGGTATAGATTTATGATGTAACCGGCTGATTTTGTGCGTTTTAGGGCTCTTTCACGCCTGCGTTCTTTTCTTCCGGCATAGAGTTCCGTCGTCGGGGCTCTATGCCGGAAGAATCCTGATCAGTTTTATCCTAATGCATTCTGAATGGAGTGAAATCCGTTCAGGATGCACCAGGATGTCTTCAGTTCCGGAACGGAACGTTTTTTTACCGGAGAAAATACCGCAGCATGCTGTACTTTTTGCTCCGGCCAAAAATCCTAAAGACTTGCCGCAAGGTCGGATCCGGAATTAATGCCCATTGAAAGGCATTGATCCGGATCCGGCCTTAAGCTAAACGTCGTTTCGGCGCATTGCCGGATCCGACGTTTACTTTTTTCTGAATGGTTACCATGGCTGCCGGGACGCTAAAGTCCTGGCAGCCATGGTAAAGTGTAGCGGGGAGCAGTATACTTACCGTCCGTGCGGCTCCCGGGGCGCTTCAGAGTGACGTCAGGGCGCCCCAGGCGCATGGATGACGTCATCCATGTGCATGGGGCGCTCTGACGTCATTCTGAAGCGCCCCGGGAGCTGTGCGGACTGTAAGTATACCGCTCCCCCGCTCCCCGCTCCTACTATGGCAACCAGGACCTGGCTGCCATAGTAACACTGAAAGCATTTTGAAGACGGATCCATCTTCAAATGCTTTCAGTACACTTGCGTTTTTCCGGATCTGGCATGTAATTCCGGCAAGTGGAGTACACGCTGGATCCGGACAACGAGAGGGGCCTTACACACACAGAAAAAAAAAATATATATATATATGTGTGTGTGTTATGTATATATATTGTAAGAAGGAACAAGGGGCCATTGACGGAAGATACGTGTCACTGAGGTTCCTGGCCTCGGTGAGGTAAGAAAGGGATTTATCCCTGAAGTGTCAGTTTTGCAGTTGCAGTCTGTAAAGTAGATTCAGGACGGTTCTTATTGGGAGCAGCCAAAGAGCAGGGTGGGTGGCTGTTCTCCACGGTTCCAGGCCGGGTTTTGGGCTGGGACATAAAAACCCAGCCAGCACGTTCAGCTGTGGTGGATTATCCTCCGTGACAGAGAAGCTGTTGAGCCTGTGTCTTGAGAGCTGCATGCTGGGGAAACAGGCCTCTAAAGCTTGCTGTGGACTGCGGGTGGAAAACTGCTGACCAGGTGAAGGTTTTTTGCACTGTGGACTTTGTGTGGTGTGAACAGGCAACAAAACTAAACACTGTTACTTTTGGCTTGTTTTTCCTTATGTGTGAATAAAACACTGAACTTTGCTTTACAACCTTGTTTTTGCCTCTGTACTGCATCCACTTACCCTGCTTACCAGAGCGAATCCCCACATTTGGTGGAGGATACAGGCAAATGCAGTTAGGCAGGCCTGGTGGTCGTAAAGGCCCTCGTGGAGGCTAACTTGCAGCAGCGGGAGGCTAACAAGCAGCAGCAGGAAACTAACCAGCTACTATTGCAACATGTGATGGCATTGCAAGCTGCAGGAGCATCCCACAATGTCCACGATGCCCAGAAAACTGTCCGCGCGGCGATCCCTAAGATGACCCCCTCGGATGACGTTGAGACCTATCTGGCGATATTCGAAAAGGTGTCCGTGAGGGAAAAGTTACCCCGAGACCAGTGGGCTGAGGTCGTGCTCTGTTCCTGGCGTCTGGACCCCAGTACATATTTTTTTTATCTCCCCGATGATCAAGCGGCCGACTACCTGACCGTAAAAGGTGAGATCCTGGTGAGACTGGGGGTGAATGTGTTGGTTCGGGCCCAGCGAGTGCATCAGTGGGAATTTAACCCGGCTGAACCTGCCAGACCACAGTACTATGAACTGTTACACCGGCTGCAAAAATGGCTGCAGCCTGATGTTTTGACTCCCACTGATATGCTGGACCATCTGCTGGCGGATGTATTCTGGAGGGCTTTGCCGTACCCTCTCCAGCACTGGATCAGCCAGGTGTATCCAGGTCATGCCTTGGAGATGGTCGACCTGGTCGAGCGTTACGAGGCCACTATAAATCTACAGGGGGTTCTTTTGGGAGGGGACCAGTCAAACCCTGAAAGTCTCCACCCCAGACCCGGCGGCCGGTGCCAGCTAGACCTGCCCAGGACTTACCCCCTGGAGACCCAACCCCGGTGGTCTGCTGGCGTTGTCAGGAGCCTGGGCACATAGGGCCAAACCTATGGACACCAATTATGGCTACCGCCACTCATTATATGCCAGAAAATTGTGTGCCACAGGAACCTCCGAGACTATGGACAATAGCCACTTGTGCCAGGTGGAAGTGGGGGACACTCTGGCGGTGACACTGCTGGATTCAGGGAGCCTGGTGACCCTGGTAAGAGCTGCCCTGGTGCGGTCTGCCGAGTATACTTGCCAAAAGGTCAGCGTAGTCTGTATCCATAGGGACTTAAAGGACTATCCCACTACATTGGTCTGTCTATCCACGGTGGCCGGCAGGTGGACTCATGAGGTGGCTGTCGCCACAGGGCTACATTATGAATTAATAATTGGGAGAGACTTCTCCGGTTTTCCGTCACTGTGGCCTGAGGCGAGAGTCACCAATACACATGAGACAGATGTAACCCTAGAAGAGTGGCCCGGCTCAGGGGGGAGACGAGGACCCTGGGAACCTGAGTCCGAAGGGCCAGTGGTAGGGGTGAGCGCCACTTTGGTGGAGGAAGGAAAGACAACCCCGCTAAGTGTGATGGTAGGAGACTTCTCCTGAGATAATTTTGGTACAGCACAGCACCAGGACCCAACTCTATCTGGAGCCTGGGAAAATGTAGTAGTGGTTGAGGGTGAGCCACAACAACCGGGTGCCGAGTCTATGTTCCCCCGTTTTGTGGTTCAACAGGAGATGCTGTACCGAGTAACTCAACTACGGGGTGAGCATATTGAACAGCTCGTGGTGTCCAAGGCGTATTTCAAGCTCGTGTTGGATTTAGCCCACCAACATGTTCTTGGGGGACACCTGGGCCAGCAGAAAACGCAGGACCAGATTCTACAGCGGTTCTACTGGCCCAGTGTGTTCAGAGAGGTGGAAGAGTATTGCAAGTCTTGCCCAACCTGCCAGATAACCAGCCCCCAGCCACATTTCCGTAGTCCTCTGGTCCCTCTCCCAATTATTGAGGTTCCATTAGAGCGGATCGCTATGGATCTCATAGGACCAGTACCGAAGTCAGCTAGAGGGCACCAGCACATCCTGGTCATCCTTGACTATGCCATGCGGTACCTGGAGGCGGTGCCACTGCGTCATACGTCAGCCAAACTCATAGCTAAGGAGTTAATGGAGATGTTTTCTCGAGTTGGTCTGCCTAAGGAGGTTCTAACTGACCAAGTGACCCCATTTATTTCAAAGGTCATGAGGGAACTCTGTAAGTTGCTCCACATAAAACAGTTACGACATCCATGTATCATCTGCAAATGGATGGCCTGGTAGAGAGGTTAAAACCTGACATTAAAAAATATGTTGAAAAGAGTGGTGTCTAAGGATGGGAAGAACTGGGACCTTCTTCTGCCCTATCTCATGTTCGCAGTGCGAGAAGTGCCCCAGGCCTCTACCGGGTTCCCGCCCTTCGAACTGCTATACGGCAGACAACCTTGCGGTTTGTTGTATGTCGCCAAAGAGGCGTGGGAACAACAAACCACACCGCACAAAAAAGTGTTGTTGAGTATGTCACCCAGATGCAGGGACGGATGGAAACAGAGTTACCTCTGGTTAGGGAGCATATGGAGGCAGCGCAGCGAGCCCAGAGTAGGTCCTATAATCGGCAGGCTCAGGTCCAAAACTTTAACCCGGGTGATCGAGTGTTAGTTCTGGTACCGACTGTAGACAGAAAGTTCCTATCTAGGTGGCAGGGGCCCTACGAGATACTTAAAAAAAAAAAATTGGAGAGGTAGATTACAAAGTACACCAGCCAGGGAGGCGAAAGCCACAGCAGGTGTACCATGTGAATCTGCTCAAGCCATGGAAGGAAAGGGAAACCTGTACGGAAGACAGCCCACGACCAGGGTTCCTAGGGTAAGCGGTTTCGGCCCCTCGGTCTGAAGCAGGGGAAGCGGCTGCCACAGTGACAATTGCTGACAGTCTCTCCTCTAAACAGGCTCAGGAAGCCAGGGAGTTCACTAGTCGGAACACGGATGTGTTCTCAGACCTACCTGGACGCACGTCTGTAAACCGGCATCACATTATCACTGAGCCTCAGGCGAAAGTCCGGTTAAAACTGTACCGGGTACGGAGGAAGTGCAGCTAATGCTCCAGCTGGGTGTCATTGAGGAGTCAAAAAGTGAGTGGTCCAGTCCGATAGTATTTATACCCAAGCCAGATGGGACATAGCTGTTCTGTAATGACTTCCGCAAACCTAATGAGGTGTCCAAGTTTGACACGTATCCCATGCAAAGAGTGGATGAGCATATTGAAAAGTTGGGCCAAGCCCCGTATTTTTCTGTGTTGGAACCACCAAAAGGTACTGCCCTCCCCTTGATGGAGGATGCCAAAGAAAAAACAGCTTTTGTCATGCCAGAGGGGCTGCATCAGTATTACCCTTTGGTCTACATGGCGCTCCAGCCACGTTTCAAAGGCTAATGGATATTGTACTCCGTCCACATCGTCGATACGCTTCGGCGTACCTGGACGAAATCCAAAGTAGTGTTGAGCGCGAATATTATAATTGTAAAATTTTTTCTCGACTATCCCAACTTCGAGATTTCGCGAATATTTAGAATATTGTTCTATATATTCGCGAAATCGAATATTCGTTTTTTTTCTTTATTTTTTTTTTCTTTCCCACTTCCCTAAAGTTGTTCTTACCTGTCCTTTGGATTCCTGGCTGCTCCAGTCAGTGCCCGTGCCGCTTCTGCCGACTTCCATGCTCATGGAGCGTCCCCATCACCATGGGAACGTCTCCATATACTAGAATGTACTTTCGGATTTCAGAATTACGTTGAAATCGCAATCCGATTAAATCAAGTTATAATAATCAAATTGCTATTTCAACTTAGCACTGCTATATTCCATATTTGTTAATTCTAGCCTAATATGGAATATAGCAGTGCTAACTTAGCTAAATTGAAATCGCAATCCAATTAATTCAAGTTATAATAATCAAATTGCGATTTCAACTTTTTACGTATATTCTTAATATTGCTCTAACTTCGTCTTTTAGAATATTTGTAATATTCTAAAAGACGAAATTAGAGCAATATTACGAATATTCTAAAAGACGAAGTTAGAGCAATATTAAGAATATTCGTAAAATGCACATATAGATTGTAATTTAGCTAATATACTGCTATAGTAATTTTTTTTAATAGTGTACATATTTTACAAGGGAATCAAATGCCTAAAGAGGGCCACACTTGTGTAGAAATTGTCCACATAAAGATGGTACCCCTTGCCAAATAAGGGTGACACCAAGTCCCAGACTGTCTTCCCACTGCTCCCCAGGTAGTCAGGGCAACCGACCGGCTCCAGGGTCTAATCTTTTCTCTCATAGATCCGAAATTTGTGGGTATAGCCTGTGGCCCTTTCACAGAGCTTATAAAGTTTGACCCCATACAGGCGCGCTTGCTTGGGATGCATTGTTTGAAGCCAAGGCGCCCGGTAAAATGTATAAGGGACTCTTCTACGCAGATGTTTTGCTCAGGGGTATACAAATCTGCAAATTTCTGGTTGAAATGGTCTATGAGGGGCCGAATTTTGTGGAGCCGGTCAAAAGCTGGGTGGCCTCTGGGACGGGAGGTGGTGTTGTCGCTAAAGTGCAGGAAACGCAGGATGGTCTCAAATCGTGTCCTGGACATAGCAGCAGAGAACATGGGCATGTGATGAATTCGGTTCGTGGACCAATATGACCGCAATTCATGCTTTTTAGTTAGACCCATGTTGAGGAGAAGGCCCAGAAAAATTTTAAATTCGGAAACTTGGACTGGTTTCCACCGGAAAGACTGGGCATAAGAGCTTCCCGGGTTGGTGGATATAAATTGTGTGGCATACCGATTTGTTTCGGCCACGACTAAGTCCAAGAGCTCCGCAGTCAAGAACAGCTAAAAAAATCCCAGGGCCGAACCGATCTGAGCTGTCTCAACCCGAACTCCAGACTGGGCGGTGAAAGGGGGAACTAATGGTGCGGGTGAAGTTGGGGACTGCCAATCAGGGTTTGCCAGCACCTCAGGGATTCTAGGGGCTCTACAGGCCCGTCTTTGCGGTGGCTGCGACAGGGTCACTACTGCTCGTGCCACCGTACCAGCTTCAACTGCCCTTCTGGTGCTCGCCACTTCACCAGGTTGTACGGCAGTGCTGGTACTAGGTCAAGGAAGGGCTGCGCTGCTGGTGTATGCCTCACCACGTAATCCGACAGCACCAGCCCCACTCTGCTGTTCTTGAAGCGGATCCTGCGCAACCTGTGGTCTAGCGACACGGGGCTGGGTACGCCTGGTGCTATCAGGGACCTCAGCCTCCTCGTCCAAACTTTGGGTCAGAGAGCCACTGCTTTCTACAGGTTCGTATTCTGACCCGCTAGATTCATCAGATGAGGGTTCCCATTCCTCATCCGACTGGGTCAGAAGCCTGTAGGCCTCTTCAGAAGAATACCCCCTGTTTGACATTTGGGCAACTAAATTTAGGGGTATTCCCTGAGACTACCCAAGAAAAAAAGCAAGCCTGTCTTACAAATGGGAGGCTAGCGAAGTACCGGAGGCCGCTGCGGTTGATAAAAAATATCAAAACTGATTTTTTTTATCGCCGCAGCGCGTGTAAAGTGATTGTGCAGTGATAAAAAAAAAAACATTTTTTGTCACTGCGGTAGGGCGGGCGTGGGCGAACGCACGTGTGGGCGACCGATCCGGCCTGATCGGGCAAACACTGCGTTTTGGGTGGAGGGCGAACTAAAGTGACACTAATACTATTATAGATCTGACCATGATCAGTTTTGATCACTTACAGATACTATAAAAGTACAAATGCTGATTAGCGATACGCTAATCAGCGAATAAGGGACTGCGGTGCGGTGGGCTGGGCGCTAACCGATCGCTAAACTACCTAACCAAGGGACCTAAACTATACTAAAACCTATCAGTCAATACCAGTGAAAAAAAAAAAGTGACAGTTTACACTGATCACTTTTTTCCTTTTCACTAGTGATTGACAGGGGCAAGAAGGGGTGATCAAGGGGTTAATTGGGGTGCTGGGAGGTGATCTGGGGGCTAAGTGTGGTGTTGGTGGGTACTCACAGTGATGTGTGCTCCTCTGCTCCTCTGCTGGAACCAACCGACCAAAAGAAGGAGTAGAGGAGCACAGCAGCCATTTAACACATTATATTTACTAAATATGATTTGTTAGCTGGCTGCTGATTTGTTTTTTTGAAAATCAACAACCTGCCAGCCACAATCATTGGCTGGCAGGTTGATGACGAACTTGTCTTTGAAATTTTGCCGGCCCGCGATGCGCATGCGCGGGCCGGCTTTCCCCGAAATCTCGCGTCTCGCGAGAGGACGCACCGGCGCGTCCACCCAGAGAAACAGGACCGCCGCAAAGACGCAATCCTGAGTACGGCGGTCCTGAGCAGGTTAAGAGAATTCTAATACTCGATAGTTGATAAAGTCAAAGGGCGAATAAGTGGTCCATGATGGTAGTCCTCAGCAGGATCAGGACAGACAGCAGCATCAGGTGTATTTTAATCATGGGTCATTTTTAAGGGAAATTCTCAAAAATGTGCCCTGTTGGAGCCTAGAAATTTTTTATTTTAGGTTACGGGAGTACGGGCCCTAAAATTTTGTCATTTACCTGACATAAAAGAAATTGTGATTATGTGGCTCGAGGTACATTATGTGGTCAATAAATAACAATTTTACTGTAGCCCACTGGAGTAACATAGTACATAAGGCAAAAAGAAAAAAGACATTTGTCCATCCAGTTCGGCATGTCATCCTGCAAGTTGATCCAGAGGAAGGCCAAAAAAAATAATGAGGTAGAAGCCAATTTTCCCCACTTTAGGAGAATAAAAAATGTCTTCCCGACTCCAATCAGGCAATTAGAATAACTCCCTGGATCAACGACCTCTCTCTAGTAGCTATAGCCTGTAATATTATTACACTCCAGAAATACATCCAGGCCCCTCTTGAATTCCTTTAATGTACTCACCATCACCACCTACTCAGGCAGAGAGTTCCATAGTCTCACTGCTCTTACCGTAAAGAATCCTCTTCTATGTTTGTGTACAAACCTTCTTTCCTCTAGACGCAGAGGATGTCCCCTCGTCACAGTCACAGTCCTGGGGATAAATGGATGATGGGATAGATCTCTGTACTGACCCCTGATATATTTATACATAGTAATTAGATCTCCCCTTAGTCATCTTTTTTCTAAAGTGAATAACCCTAATTTTGATAATCTTTCAGGGTACAGATATTACTTTAGTTGCCCTCCT
Source organism: Bufo gargarizans (assembly GCF_014858855.1). Classification (NCBI taxonomy): domain Eukaryota; kingdom Metazoa; phylum Chordata; class Amphibia; order Anura; family Bufonidae; genus Bufo; species Bufo gargarizans. The sequence continues at coordinate 362,181,790 of NC_058081.1, read as the reverse complement.
CTGGACCCTCTCCAGCAATGCTATGTCTGCCTTGTTCACAGGAGCCCAGAACTGTACACAGTACTCCATGTGTGGTCTGACTAGCGATTTGTAAAGTGGTAGGACTATGTTCTTATCACGGGCATCTATGCCCTTTTTGATGCAACCCATTATCTTATTGGCCTTGGCAGCATCTGCCTGACGCTGGTTTTTGCAGCTTAGTTTGCTGTTTATTAAAATTCCTAGATCCTTTTCCATGTCAGTGTTACCGAGTGTTTTACCATTTAGTATGTACGGGTGACTTGCATTATTCCTTCCCATGTGCATAACTTTTGTCAGCGTTAAACCTCATCTGCCACTAAACTACCCAAGGATGCAATCTATCCAGATCCCTCTGTTGTAGTATACTGTCCTCTTCAGTGTTAATTACTTTACACAGTTTAGTGTCATCTGCGAAAATTTATATTTTACTGTGCAAGCCTTCTACAAGATAATTAATAAATATATTGAAGAGAATAGGGCCAAATACTGACCTGAGGTACCCCACTAATGACAGTGACCCAATCTGAGTGTGCACCGTTAATAACCACCCTCTGTTTTCTATCACTCAGCCAGTTACTTACCCACATACAGACATTTTCTCCCAGTCTGAGCATTCTCATTTTATATACTAACCTTTTATGTGGTACAGTGTCAAATGCTTTGGAGAAGTCCAGATATACAACATCCATTGATTCGCCGCTGTCAAGTCTAGAACTTACCTCCTCATAGAAACTGATTAAATTAGTTTGGCATGACCGATCTCTCATGAAGCCATGCTGATATGGCGTTATTTGCTTATTTCCGTTGAGATGCTCTAAGATAGCATCTCTTAGAAAACCTTCAAACAGTTTACCCACAACAGATGTTAAACTTACCGGACTATAGTTTCCAGGCTCTGTTTTTGGACCCTTTTTGAAAATTGGCACCACATTTGCTATGTGCCAATCCTGTGGGACATTCCCTGTCAGTATAGAGTCTGCAAATATCAGAAATAAGGGTCTGGCTATGACATTACCTAATTCCCCTTAGGATATGGGGTTGTATGCCATCCGGTTCTGGCGATTTTGTCTATTTTAAGTCGCTGTTGTACTTCTTCCTGGGTCAGACAGCATCTTAACTGACAGTTTATTTTCCTCAGTGAATACATTGGAGAAAAAAATATTTAACAGCTTTGCTTTTCTCCTCGTCGCTCTTTGCGACTCCCCCCTTATTACTCTTTAAAGGGCAGACACCTTCAGATTTATACTTTTTAACATTTATATAATTGAAGAACATTTTAGGGTTAGTTTTACTCTCTTTGGCAATTAATCTCTCGGTCTCTAGTTTGGCCACTTTTATTTGTTTTTTACATGTTCTATTTTTTTTCCTTATAGTTTTTCAGTGCTTCCATGCTGCAAACCTGTTTTAGTGATTTATATGCTTTCTTTTAGTCATTTATTGCTTTCTTTACAGTTCTATTTATCCACATTGGTTTCTTTTTGTTCCTTAACCTTTTATTCCCATACAGTATGTACCTTTCACAATGAGATTTTAGGGTGCTTTTAAAGATATCCCATTTTGTGGCTGTATTTTTATTTTTGAGGACTTTGTCCCAGATAGTTAGGCCTATGGCCTCTCTTAGTTGGCAAAATTTAGCTTTTTTGTAGTTTGGGCCCCAAACAGGCCCCAAACATTAGGCATTCACCGGACAGAAAAGATCAAGTGATTATGTGGCTTGAGGTATATTAGACGGTCATTGGATATCAATTTTACTGCAGGCCAGAACAAATACATGTCAAATACATATGTTTAAAATAACTAAAAATATAAAACTAGATTAAAAACATGGCTAATGAAATCCCCCCCCCCCCCCTTCTTGAATAAACCCCAAATGATAATAGGTGAAATTCGATAACATGTGGTCGTCACAGGTCTTGAATTCCTCCGAGGCCCCAACAATTAGGCATTCACCATACAGAAAAGATCAAGTGATTATGTGGCTGGAGGTATATTAGATGGTCATTGAATAACAATTTTACTGCAGGCCAGTGGTGTACAGGGCCCAAACGTTAGGCATTCAACAGGCAGAAAAGATCAAGTGATTATGTGGCTGGAGGTATATTAGACGGTCATTGGATAACAATTTTACTGCACGCCATTGGAGTACAGGCCCCAAACATTATGCATTCACCGTACAGAAAAGAACAAGTGATTATGTACAGTACAAATACATGTCAAATACATATGTTTAAAAGAACTAAAAGTATAAAATTGGATTAAAAACATGGCTAACGAAATCCCCCCTCTTGAATAAACCCCAAATGATAATAGGTAAAATTCAGTGGTCGTCACTGTTAAATTCATCTTAGGCCCCAACAATTAGACATTCACCATACAGAAAAGATCAAGTGTAGGGTTGAGCGAACCCAAACTGTAAAGTTTAGGTTCGTACCGAACTTTAGGATTTTTCAACCCCGGACC